>NC_056743.1:388697757-388920257 GCF_019279795.1 Protopterus annectens | reverse complement strand
TATCGATGCTAACTAACTTGACCATGTGTCCAATATGTTACAGGTAGGCTGCACACAGCACATGCATAACTGGGCTGGATTGTGGTATCAGTTACCTGTATAGTTGATGGTGACAGTGTTCACCATAAAGTGGTACTTGGGACATATACCAGGTGTAATGACAGTGTACACAGCACCCACATCCCCCAGTGGATATTGTACTCCCTGAAACCCATGATGCCACTCTGACATACCCACCATCACACATTGCCCACGACTGAGATACAACCCATTGTATATTTTATCAATGGTACTACAGGGATATGCATCTAATGCACATGCCACAGACATAGTAGGGTGTTTCATTCTTATGCCTCACCTATGGGCAGCAACAACATTATCTGTACTACTGTGTTGCAATGGATATTGTAATAGGAGTATGTGGCCTCGGAATGCTGTACCCTACAGATATACGGACATGCACACATAAACACACTTGCCAGAACTCAATGAGTATCCCATGCCTATCGACCCATTTGTACAACACTGTTGTGCTGGTACTGCAAGGCTCGTGTAGCTGGTAGGGAGAGGAGTGTAACAGGGTACATGTAATGTCCCATACAGCAGCAGCCACAACTGACTATGGCAATGGGTGTTGCAGTGGTTGGGAAGGCCCTCATGGAATCCCCAAGTACAGATGTGCTAACACACAGGCACTGCTATTCTCAGTAATGCACAGGTACACATGTGTCAGTACAGGGGTGCATTGCTACAGGTGGTCATAGCTGTGTACCTAGCTATTGTCCATGGAGAGATGGGTTGTGTAGGGGATGTGTGTACAGTGGTATCCTGCCACCTGCCCTTTGGCAGCAGGCAATCTATTAACAGACACCACAGTGGTGACTCCCAGGATGAGAGTGGCATGCATCAGCCAATCCTCTGGGTGCCTTCTGCACATGGCCACTGAGGTGATCAAGTTGACATGTATGTAACATGTATAACAACACATGGTTAGTGGTTGTGATGGAGACCTATACCCAAGCATGTTCTGTTGACTGTAGTAGTGTAGTGAAGGCACCCATGGCATGTGTTGTGTATAGGGTGTTGTCTCTTATATGTGCCAGTTCTTAGACAGCTGGGTAAACATGTCAGTGTCAATTAAGCATAGGCTGCCTGTACATATCCCAGCTGGATACCTGCCATCTGCACATCTGTACAGGGATTGACAGTCATCAGCTTGGCAAGTAGCTATGCAGTAGGATGAATGTGTTGACATATAGATATTTGACAACAATATGTATGCCATAACTACATGTTGGAAGCCCTCACTAACATGTGCTGTACAGAAGGGAGTGTACAGTTACATTCCACATGTTGGATCACTATCCAGGAGGGGATATATACTGTGAAACAGCTCACACACCAGGGAAACAACAGGGAGGCCTCAGAGTCCAGCTATGCCTGCAGGTGTGCCTGTTGTCAGTAGTACATTTAGCACTCTACTCTTGCCTGGGAAAGCACTGTCAACAGTAGTACCGCCAAGAATCACTACATGCCAGTGTGACAGCACATACCCTGGGCTGCTACACCTGTATGTAACACATTCACACAGATAACAGTGCTGTACAGGCCTCATACACTTGTGTGTCCCAGACATGACACTCACACACCTTGCTAATGTAATGACAGCACATTGGCGCATGTATTGTACATGGCATTATATACACTTATTACAGATATCATTACCTTGCTATGTTATCTGACTGGGTGGTGAGAACTGGTTGCCAGGGCTAAGCCATGCTTAGCAGGTATCAACATTGCTCCACTATAATAGCTAAGCTGATTTGCGCACTGATGAGCGAAGCCTACACTGTGTAAACACCTGTACATTTACCCATAGCTTAGCACTGCTTAGCTTTGCGCAAACCCATGCAAACCCACTTAAAGCTGCTTAAAACTGCCTTAACCACTCTGTATTTGACAGCCCTTGTTCTGCGCAGCAACAAAATTAACATCCCTTGCAGGTCTTGAACCCAGGACCATGTACACTATGGTCACAGCACTTAACCACTACACCATGGCCACTGTGAAGACAGCAGTTGTTTTTCCAATATATCTGTCAATACACGTATTAATTAGTATTGAACAATAGTTTTTACTTCCACAATTGTGTAATACTTGTTATTAATATGACTATTGCATCGCATATGTTGTTTTATCATATTGTACACATATTAGATACATACGGTGAGATACATCTGGGAAGGTATACACAACTGTGATGTTTACACATGGCAGTAATATGGATATATACATATACATATGTTGCTATATGTCTATATGTACATACACGTATATTCATACATATGTCTGTATACACATATGCATAGTGCATCATATATATGGCCATGTGTAGATCTCTTTGTATATACATATATATATATATATATATATATATATATATATATATATATATATATGTATGTATACATATATACAGCTATATATGTATGCACATCCTATGTGTACAGATATCCCTATTTATGTAGATATATATGTAGATATCTATAACTATATGTGCATACATATCTATTCAGATATACCTATTACTGTCAATATATATGTAGATATCCATAAGTATATGTTCATATGTATCTATATTTGTATATGTGTAGACATATTTTGCTGTGTATATGTATATATTTGAGTGTTTATATATATATATATATATATATATATGTGTACACACACACAAATATATATATATATATATATATATATATATATATATATATATATATATATATATCCATCTATGTATGTCGATATGTATATATGTATATATCTATACAGATATAAGGATAATTATATGTACATATATGTTCACCATATGTCCAACACATGGAGTGGAGTCCTACCTCAGACCCAGTAGTCCCAACCTCTTAGTGCAAGGGGATGTCAGGCATGTATTGCAGGTATATATGTAGACTGATGCTACTGTAATAGGGGTTGTCTTAACAGACATGCTGTGTGTGGGAGGTCACATCTGCTTTTAACATGTGAACCGTTGGCTACTGACACACATCCTAAGGACATCATAGTACAGTACCACTGTTAGCACACTAATGATCCTGTGGACTACAGCAGAGATATGGCCAATAAATGTGGACAGTCTGACACACTCTTGTCAGTCCAGAGGTATACACAGAACCCCTTAGTGCAAGACATGTGAACCAAGCCTGACAATGTGGATGGTAACAGCCATGTAGATGGGTATATCACGTAAATACTGGAATACATATGCCCACATAGGTTATGCATTAACACACCCCTGTCTGTCTTGACACATAACCGTTGATGCAGAGGTCACATGGCCATATACTACACACTAGATAGTGACATACATCTGTGCAGCATCCCATTTCTTTGTCAGATATACATGACAGTTATGGTGGCCCGGCAGCAGTACATCTGTCAAATATCTGGACATAACATCACACTGGGTAAGTACACTAAGCTGATAGGCACATAACAAAGCACTGTGCAAATTACAAGCAGACTACCACAACACTGGCCTACATTTCTTATGGGGGAATACACATGTACCTGCAAATATAGCAGGCTCTACAGGCATGCCACAGCACAGAGTAACAGACACCTGTGTGAAAGTGCATACCCACAACCAATGTGAACACAGCCACAGCCACATATGGTAAGCTAGCTTAATATTAAAGTATATGGACTGTCTAATCAACACCATCCTCATATGTGCCACTCACACACTAACCTTACATATACTGGGCCACTACACAGTGTGGTCCGATGCCTGTCTGGGGTATGGGACATGTGTGTGTTTGGCCCTACAAACATGTAAGCAGATAGGGTACCATACACTGGAGCAGCATGTAACATCAGATAGAACAGGACCAAGAACAATGACATCTACCACAGTCTGTACACAGGTCAAGGTACATATTCACAATACACACACTGTCAACAATCACCATAAGTACACAGACCTCAGTACTCTACACACAACCATAGAATGCCCAGGTTATGTCCTCAAATATAACCCCTACTATACATAACATGTGTAGCAGTCTGATATCTCACTGACTTGTTATCAGATATTATGTCAATAAATAATGGTGTACAGAACATATGCACCTCTTACTGCATGACATATGTACAAAGGTTGACAGAGTTGTGGCTGGAGGCACAAACACAGGGCCAATATTGACATATTGCTGTGATAACCTCATACATTTTCTGTTGTAACAGGGTTTGTTGTTTCATATGTCCTATGAGGCATATGAAGTCAGTAACTCTCATGGCTGTCACCATGTACTGACTGCAAGTCTCATACTATGCTTCTGCAGTTCTTAGATGGGTGTTCTGTGAGTAACACAAGAAACAAAAGGTACCACACTCTGCCCAGTCTGTAGATGACCCTATAGATGGCGGTTTCCACAAAAACATAGCACTGTCATGACAGGCATTAAAACATGTAGACCAGCCATATCCACACACACCCTCCCCCAGATTCTGAAAGCCTTGCATGGCATGCAGGATTAGTGCAGAAGCTCTAGCAGGCAATGTCTGCCGTTTGATCCAGGAATAGCCTGTAGGGGTGTGCACGAGCGCTTCTGCACTAGTCCTGCATGGACTCAGCCCCTGTATGCAAATTACTCCATTTGCAGGAGAAATCCATGCAAATGAGGTGAATTTGCCATCCAGGAAGCTGGAAACTGGCCGTGCAGGACTAGTATAATCTGGAGAAATGTACTCGGTTAGTAACCAAGTACATTTCTGCAAATTCCAAAACGGAGCCGTGACAGCTCCAAATAAAGGCTGCATTTCATTCAGGAAGCATGCCAATGGCCAAGTATAAGGCCATTGGCATTGAAAACAGTTTAGAAAATAAAAAATCAACTTTTATTTTTTTTTAGCCAATCTGGGCCGTTTAAGCATAGGGCAGCGGCGTGCAAATGGGATCGGGGGAAAATAAGAAAATAAACCTAAAATAAGCATTCTAACTATAATTACTATTCTGCCATTAAAGTCAATGTCAGGCAGAAGACAACATGGCCAGTGAGTAATGGTTGCTAAGGGGGGAGGCTCAGTGTGAGACATGTAACTTTGCATTAGCAGGTACTCTTATGCAAATGAGGGGAATGATAGTGAATCCCAGATTTCCCCAGCATGTTAGTCAGCTCCCAACAGTGTAAGAGCAGGAATAGCTTGGTGCAAGCCTAGGAGTTAGTTGACATCATGGGGGGGGAGTGTTAGGCATACTGTAAGTGGATTGGAGCCCTGTGGCTCAGGTTTGCTCCTAGCTTAGCACAGCTAGGCAAGGGTGTGTGTCTGAGTCTGCCTAGCACTCTTTACATTGCCTAAGTGGGTGTGCCCGCCACGCACCAGGTTCTAAAGAAAAAAAAGGTCAACCAGGAAATAGCATCTCTATGCACATTTGAGCACTGTTTGCGCGGCACATCTCTGGGCTTAAACAGGAAGGCAATGGGAAGGGAAAACAGTAGTAGGAAGTTAATCAAGGATAACTAGCATAGCTGGCAGGTGAAATGTAACAAAATCAGCCAATTACACAGGCAGCAGACCCAGCCCAGCCCAGAACACTACTATAATCTATGCAAGCACCTTCCTCTCTGGTTTTTCCCATACTCTACACCACCAGTGTATACAAGCGGGGAACTTTAACAAACAAAACTACAAAATGATAAGGGCTGCAGCAGGCATCATACAGCAACATGTGCAAGAGGCTGAAGGTGATGAAGATGTGAATGCTGCTGATCAACCCACAGTGAAGAGACGGAGAAGAGTACTCAGACCCATGGTAACCTACCAGGGGCTACATGAGCTGAAGATAATGGAGTGCTATAGGGTGGACATGGACTTACAGTAAATTGTTGAGCTGTGCCAGCCATGCCTGACACACCGAACTGATTGAGGGGAACCTATCCCAGTGGATACTAAGATATGTGTAGGCCTAGGAATACTAGCCACAGGTACCTCCCAAAGCTCCACTGGGGTTATCATGGGGATCTCACAGGCATCATCACCCGGAGTATTCTACCAGTTCCTGGATGCCATGTCAGTACATGCCAATGAGCAGGTATATTTCCTCAGCACCCATGAGGTGTTGGCCAGCAATATGCGTCTCTTCCACCAAATAGCAGAATACCCTGAGGTAGTGGGTGCTATAGACTGCACGCATATATGCAACAAAGCACCACTCGGTGATCAGGGTAGGGCCTACATCAACCACAGTGCCCTCTCCTCCATCAACTGCCAGGTGACATGTGATGCCTAGGGCATTATAATAAATGTGTGTGCTGGCTGCCCTGGAAGCTATCATGATTCCCACATCTGGCATCTGATGCAGCTGTACCAGAGATTTTACAATGGAGACATCTCCTACAGTCACCTAGTGGGGCATGTTGGTTACACACTGGAGCCGTGGCTGATGACACCCATCAGAAATGCACACACACCTGAACAAGAATGCCATAATGAGGCACACGCACAGAACAGACTTATAATATAGCATGTGTTTGGGATGATCAAGTCACGGTTCCAGTTCCTGGACACATCCGGTGGAGCCTTGCAGTACTCATCAGCTTCATGCACTCAAATTGTTATGGTATGTCCATGCTATACAATATGATCCTGCAGAAACAGCTGCAGCAGGAACAGCACAGGGCAGGGCCACACAGCCCCCCACCAATGCCAATGCTTGCACAGGTAGAGAGTGACCCAGAAGAGGAACAACCTGAGCCTTCCCCAGTAGGCAGATGGAGGTGTGATCATTATGACCTCGCCTTGGCAAATGCATAGCACATACACTGACACATTAGGGACCCAGGGAATGACACCTATCTCTGACTCGCACATATAGTAAAAGAGATGCCAAACATGATACTATCTGTGCTCAACAATGTATAGAGAGTTTACTATGTGCATTCGACATAGGCAGCCCTCCAGCACCATCCTCAGCCCTGGCACACCCACAAGGTAAGTCAATCAACCTACCAATTGCTAAATGGAGTAGAATGTGTTGTTACCTATATCTATGGTATGGATGTGAGCATGCAAGGGAATTGGGTGGATGAATCTTATGGCAGCAGATAGTAGACACCCATAGTGGTACTATGACATCTGTAACACATACTGGAGTCACCAAAGTAGCCAGTACTACACAGGGTGACAAAACCCAATGCAGGAAATGTGCTGGGTGACATGTGTGTCCATATGACTCACACATGCCAGTCAGGGAAATTCACATACCCAACAACAGTCTCAGCCAGCAGGACAGGTGTAGACAAACACAAACAGAGCCTGTGCTATGGCCTCTGAATGATGCTTATGGGTAATCCCTCCCAGCCTACACAGACAGACTATAGCAGGTCAGGCAGTGGGATGTTAGTTCTGAAGAGTAGGAAGTCAGACACTAATATGTAGGGCAACATAAGCTAAGACCTGTAGTACACTGATATGCCTCTACTCAGTATGATAGGTTAGAATACAGATTGAAATGGAGTGCTTGACATACCAGTACAATCATAGCAAATGTGTGCAAGTGCCAGGTGTGCCCCCAATCCTATGTAAACATGTAGAAACAGTAAGGTGTGCCCCCAATCATGTGTAGAAATGTAAAAACAGTCAGGTGCCCCCCCCCCCCACAACCCTATGTAGACATGTAGAAACAGTCAGGTGTGCCCCTACCCCCAATCCAGCATAGAAATGTAGAAACAGTTAGGTGTGCCCCCAATCCGGTGTAGAAATGTAGAAACAGTCAGGGTGTGTCCCCACCCAAAATCCTGTGTAGAAATGTAGTAACAGTCAGGTATGCCCCCACAATCCTGTGCAGAAATGTAAAAACAGTCAGGTGCCCCCCCCCCCACAACCCTATGTAGACATGTAGAAACAGTCAGGTGAGCCCCTACCCCCAATCCAGCATAGAAATGTAGAAACAGTTAGGTGTGCCCCCAATCCGGTGTAGAAATGTAGAAACAGTCATGTGTCCCCCCCACAATCCTATGTAGAAATGTAGTAACAGTCAGGTGTGCCCCCCCCCACTCCTATGTAGACATGTGGAAACAGACAGGTCTGCCCATTCCCCAATCCAGTGTAGAAATGTAGTGACACTCAGGTGTCCCCCCAATATTGTGTAGAAATGTAGTAACATGTATGAGTAGGTATAATACGAGTGGAGCACAGATACCCAGAGGTGGCCAAGGTAGCAGGATAGGTCATAGCATTTGCACAATATGCAGGTCTGTATGTGCTAGGATGGTGTGTGTTTCATAATGTGTGAGAGTAGTCAGCATGTATGCATGTTGTGGTAAGACCTGGTGGCCATTGCCCACTACTGCTGATGACAGGGACAAGCCCTCACAACTGCAGTGCCAAAGACAATCCCCACCAGTATAACACATGCTAGCAGTAAGCCATTGTAAATATATGGTAGTAATATGTGTCACCATCAGAAAGACTGACATGGCATGGCTATTGGGCTAGATATACAAGCGGTACACAGGGGGAAGTACCCCAGACACACAGTATATATTGTGTCACTGTGAAATGGAGACACCCTTGGATTTGTACGTATAGGTATGCATCACAGTAACTGGACCTGTAGTAGAGGATACTGGTGATGTCTGCCTGAACGTCTGCAGATCACAAATGAGGTAGGACTAATATATTGGGAATCAGCTGATGTACCTGCACATGCCAGCATAACTGGAATGCCCCATGCATATCTGTGTGTCAGATGCAAGTAGTGTCTATAGCACACATGCACCCAGCCACACAAACACCACCCACAGGCACCTCTCTGGTAATATCTCTGCTGTGGAGAATGAGTACAGTAAGACCCCAACTGTATATGGCAATAGTGGAAGACTTCAGCATGCAGTGTAGGTGTTCCATGCAGGTATGTCCCTAGCTGTACGTAGCACCCTGCCAGCATCCACACCACCTGATCAAGACTGATAGAAGGTATTGGCATTAACACCTATCACACCTACCCTGTCACCCCAGGGAAATATAATGTATGGTGGTCTGGGACTGTAGGACTAACAGAATGCAACTGCCAGCCACATCTGGCCTGCAGCAACACCTAATGTCTCACAGGCTTCTGCAAATGGCCTGTGTCTCACATGTATTGCCAATGCATGTTATGTCATGGACACCCAAATAACAACATGACACACTCTGCATAAGCCATATGCAAGGCCATGTGGACAAACCACAGTAACATGTGGACCAACACTAACACACACCTGTGATGGGGTGATACCCTAAGGGAAAGTATCAGAGAATGTATGCATAATGTATGGAAGAGGTTAGAATAACAGAGGGCGGGTGTGGGAGCATGGGCAGCATGGAATGTGCAGACTCTGACACCAAGCTGTGTTCACACACTATCCCTGGCTGCAAACACATAAATGGGTGGCTACACACCTGCCCGTACACCACAATAGGGAAAATGTCCTGACCCATGGCCCCTGCCTCTGGCTTACCTGTGCAAATATATACAGCTGTGAGGCATTGTCACAGCAAGATAAGCCCATACTGTCATGTTGATGGTTGGACAAGTATGGAATTCCTCTGCCAGCACTGCACCAAGGTGCTGCACCTGATATACAAACCCAGCACTAAGTGTCTGCAGCTCCCCCTCCAGAATGGCATAACTTACCATGAATATGTAGGTGTCTGCCCACAATACCAGACACAGCTGCAGTCACCCTTGTCCCCCAAGTCATCAATGTGAGCAGGAATGTTCACCTGACAGTGCATGAGGACAGAAAACATAATAGTGTATAACAGTACACATGTCTGAATATATCTGCTAATAGCAGTACCATGCAGCTGAAGCAGCACAGACACAATCACCTACAGTACACACTATCCCCTGCACAGTTTGTTCCCGTATTGCCAAATGATCGACGAATACCCTGCAGAAACAGTATGTTACAGTATGCTATGTGTACAGCACAAAGGTCTGCACTGCAGTACAAACTACCGGGAATCGATCCACACATTCAATACAGAAGAGCATACTGGGCATGCTCACACACTTAAACAAATGAAAGCCATGTCTGCAAACAACAGTGGACCAGACATATCTGGCAGTTGCAGATGTTAGTGCAGACACTCCACAGTATGCACCACTCATGCTTTGCACACACACTGGGTAGGAATACAGGCATATATCCAAGGGCAACACACTATAATAAGCCAAAAGTAGATGTATATAGATGTGTGGAAGAGAGTGACTGTCACAAGTGGCCATCCATTATGAGGCCTGTTCCACTCAGCACACAACCAAATGGCTACAACCACATGAGGTTCAGATGTCACTCACTGTAGACCTTAGCCACTGGTATCTGCCAGCATTATGGACTATGTGGTGCAAGAGCTAGCTGTGCAACATGACTGTACAAGGAAGTAGTCATCTAGCAGCTGTATACATGTACCTGATGAATATAACCTTGCATGTGCCTCATGTGGTGTGTCAACCTCTAGATGAATGGGTTATTGCCCATGCCCACACACTGCCCTCCCCATAGCCCTGCTATGATAAGCCTGCTGAGGTCAACCACTTTGAAATGCACCCTTGAGAAAGCTGTAGGCTAGTAATCTCTGTGGTGCTTCCTATAACTGTGTACTGCTGTATTGTGATAAACTAGTTAGGTAGGAGTCCTAATCCCAGACATGGCAACTGTGTGTGTCTCTGTCTATGTAGAGAGCAATGCTTTTTAGGCTAGTCACACTCACATACACTGTGAAATACGCCTCTTGGAAAGTTGTAGCTCAGTAATCTCTGTGGTGAGTCCTATAACTGCGTACTGCTGTAGTGTGATAAACTAATTAGATAGGAGTTCTAATCATAGACATGACAACTGTGTGTGTGTGCGTGTCTCTCTCTCTGTCTGTGTAGAGAGTAATGCTTTTTAGGCTAGTCAAACTCATTACAATTCAAATGCCCTACTTTGGCAAGGCTGCTGATGCCATACACTGTGAAATACACCTTTTGAAAAATTGCAGCCCAGTAATCTCTTTGGCATGTCCTATAACTGCGCACTGCTGTAGTGTGATAAACTAGTTAGGTAGGAGTTCTAATCCCAGACATGGCAACTGTGGGTGTTTGTGTGTCCCTGTCAGTGTAGGGAGTAATGCTTTTTAGGCTAGTCACACTCATTACAATTCAAATGCCCTACTTTGGCAAGCCTGCTAATGTCATACACTTTTAAATACACCTTTCAGAAAGTTGTAGCCTAGTAATTTCCTTGGCATGTCCTATAACTTTGTACTGCTGTAGTGTGCTAAACTAGTTAGGTAGGAGTTCTAATCCCAGACATGGCAACTGTGTGTGTGTGTGTGTGTGTGTGTGTGTGTGTGTGTGTGTGTGTGTGTGTGTGTGTGTGTGTGCGTGTGTGCGTGTGTGCGTGTGTGCGTGTGTGTGTGTGTGTGTGTGTGTCTCCATCTGTGTAGAGAGCAATGCTTTTTAGGCTAGTCACACTCATTACAATTCAGATACCCTACTTTGGCAAGGCTGCTGATGTCATACACTGTGAAATACACCTTTTGGAAAGTTGTAGCCCAGTAATCCCCGTGGCACGTCCTGTAATTGTGCACTGCTGTAGTGTCATAAACTATTTAGGTTGGAGTTCTAAGCTCAGACATGGCAACTGTGTATGAGTCTCTGTGTAGGGAGCAAGGCATTTTATGCTAGTTACATACACTATGATTTAAATGCCCTACATTGGCAATCCTGATGATGTCATTCAGTGTGAAATACACCTTTGGGGATGAAGTACTCCAGTAATCCCCTTGGTGCGTCCTATAACAGCTTCATACTGTAGTGTGATATAGAACTCTGGTAGGGGTTCTATTCCCACACATGGCAGTTGTGGATGTTTTGTGTGTGTCTGTATGTCTGTATAGGGAACAATGCATTTTAGCCTAGCCACACTCACTACAATTCAAATGCCCTACTTTGGCAATCCTGCTGATGTCATTCATTGTGAAATACACCTTTGGGGAACGAATACTCTAGTAATCCCCATGGTGCAACCTATAACACCTTCATGCTGTAGTTTGATATAGAACTCTGGTAGGGGTTTTATTCCCACACATGGCAGTTGTGGACATTTTGTGTGTTTCTATGTCTGTGTAGGGAGCAATGCATTTTAGGCTAGCCACACTCACTACAATTCAAATGCCCTACTTTGGCAATCCTGCTGATGTCATCCATTGTGAAATACACCTTTGGGGAAGGAGTGCTCCAGTAATCCCCGTGGTGTGTCGTGTGTCATATAACAGCTTCATGCTGTAGTGTGATATAGAACTCTGGTAGGGGTTCTATTCCAACACATGTCAGTTTTGGATGTTTTTTTGTGTGTTTATATGTCTGTGTAGGGAGCAATGCATTTTAGCCTAGCCACACTCACTACAAGTCAAATGCCCTACTTTGGCAATCCTGTTGATGTCATTCATTGTAAGGAGTACTCCAGTAATCTCCATGGCATGGTGTATAACTGCATAGTGCTGTAGTGTAATAAACTAGTAAGGTAGGAATTCTAATCCCAGACAAAACAGGTGTATGTGTGTCTGTGTTTGTGAGTCGTATCCTGTATGGAGGTAGGTGTGAGTGTGTAACAAATGGACTCAATGTGGAGTGGGTTTTGCATATTTCTTATATGGTGGCCCTGGTATATATCACAATGTCCACCATACAGGGATAACAGATGTGAAATAGCTGAGAGGCTGGGGTGCAAATCCATACCCCTACATGTGACATCAAGGCCAGGCAAACAAAGTTAGCAACCCTAGTATCACCCAGAGAACACTCATAACCCATGTCTCATATACATACACACACTTGCCAAGGCAACAGCTGCTATGTTGGTAGTACCCTGCATATTGCTCACTGATAGTAACCATGGTGTGATTGCAGTGTGTGTGTGTGTGTGTGTGTGTGTGTGTGTGTGTGTGTGTGTGTGTGTGTGTGTGTTGTATGATGTGTATGATCGCATTCACACTCACTACAACCCTCATTGGCATACCAAAGCATGCTGTCCAATGTCAGACACCTCCACATACCCTTTGCCCATATAACCTCTTTATGACCCCTGTGGTGCCTGTGATACCTGCACAATAATGTGTTGTGGCAATTTCACTAGTGATGAGTTGTATTTCTGGCCCTGCCAAGTGTGTCAATGTGTGTGCATCCCTGTGAGAGTGTGGCTGTGTTGATACTGGCACCTGTTCATGTGGACAGGCACATGTACTACACCTACCATATAGCTACCATATCCCTGCTGCATATGTCACTCACCATCACATATACATTTTGAGGGCTCCTCAACATGTAACCTCTATGGTGCATCCAGTAACTGCATAGAAATGTGATAGGACTACATAGATGTCAGGGGTTTAATTCTCTGTCCTGGTTAGTGTGTGACACAAACATGCTTAAGTTTTACTCTCCCACCCCTCCCTGACTTTACTTTGCCTCTATCTGCCTCTCTCACTCCCTCTCTGGTGGATGTGGAGAGCTACACTTGCTTTGTTTAGGCAGCAGCATATGTATTTTAAGTGATGCTCATGATCAGCTGATGGCCTCTGGATGAATTGCAGCCCTCCTCTAGCTGATTGCATGTGGAACAGCTGTGGTAACATTCCCATTGCCAATTGCATGGAAACACACTCCAATATCTAGGAACATCATGTTGGTGTTGGGCCTTTTCATTCACTGTGAGCAGGAACTCATTCTGTTGTTTGGTAAACAGCATCTCAGATGGATTGGGGATTTACCTTTAACAACATGCAATGTGGAAACAGGGCAACACACAGGAGGGGGATGTGCCTGACCTGACTGCAGACTGTAAGTGCTGCTACACCTCATTTGGAGTAATGTTGGTTTTACAGGGTGTATGTGGATATGGCTGTCCTACATATTTTAATAACTGCCATGGCAGTGCTATGTTTATGAGGAAACCCCATCTGTAGGGTTATCTGCAGACTGGGCAGAGTGTGGTGCCTTTTGTTTCATATGTTACCCACAGAGCACCTATCTGTGAACTGCAGAAGGTAGTGTGAGGATTGCAGTCTGTAGATGGTGACAGCCGTGAGAGTTACTGACTTCATATCCCTCAGAGGACATATGTTGAAACAAACCCTGTTACAACAGTAAATGTATGAGGTTATCACAGCAACATGCCAATATTGGCCCTGTGTATGTGCCTCCAGCCACAACTCTGTCAACCTTTGTACATATGTCATGCAGTAAGAGGTGCATATCTGCTGTACACCATAATTAGTGACATCATATCTGATAACAAGCCAGTGAGATATTAGAATGCTATACATGTTATGTATAGTAGAGGTTATATTTGATTACATAACCTGGACATTCGGTGGTTGTGTGTATAGTACTGAGGTCTGTGTATGTAAGGTGAATGTCGACAATGTGTTTATTGTCGATATGTACTGTGGCCTGTGTACAGACTGTGGTAGATGTCATTGTTCCTGGTCCTGTTCTATCTGATGTTACATGCTGCTCTACTGTATGTTACTCTATCGGCTTACATGTTTGTAGGGCCATACACACACATGTCCCATACCACGGACAGGCATCGGACCACACTGTGTAGTGACCCAATATATGCAGGGTTAGTGTGTGAGTGGCACATATTTGGATGGTGTTGAAAAGATAGTCCATATAATGTAATATTACGCTAGCTTACCATACATGGCTGTGTTCACATTGGCTGTGGTTATGCACTTTCACACTGATGTGTCATACTCTGTGCTGTGACATGCCTGTAGAGCCTGCTATATATGCAGGTACATGTGCATTCCCCCATAGGAAATGTAGGCCAGTGTTGAGTCAGTCTGCCTATAGCATGCACAGTGCTTTGTTACATGCTTAGCAGTTAACTGTACTTTGGATGTCATGTCCAGATACTTGCCAAAGGTACTGCTGCCAGGCCTTCCTTAACAGTCATGTATGTCATACAGAGGAGTGGGTTGCTGTACAGATGAATATCAATAGCTAGTGGGTAGTATGTGGCCATGGCACCTCTGTACCAGCAATTATTATGTGTCAGGACAGACAGGGGTGTGTGAATGTATAACCTATGGCGGAAAATGTATACTAGTCATTACGTGTTATACTCATCTATATGGCTGTTAACATTCACATTGTCAGGCTTGGTCCACATGTCTTGCACTAAGGGGTTCTGTGTATACCTCTGGACTGTCCAGATTATATCAGTATGTCCACATATATTGGCCAAAATCTCTGCTGTAGTCCACAGGAGCATTACATGCTAGCAGTAGTACTGTACTATGATGTCCTTAGAATGTCTGTCAGTAGCCAATGGCGCACATGTTAAAAGCAGATGTGATCTCCCACACACACCATGTCTGTGAAGACAGTCCTTATTACAGTAGCAATACTCTACAAATATGCCTGCTATACACACCTGACATCCCCTTGCACTACGAAGTTGGGACTATTGGAACTGAGGTAGGGCTACAGTCCATGTATGGTAAAAATATATGTATATATAATTATCCAGATATCTATATAGATATATATATATATACACATTTACATATCGACATATATAGAGGGATATGTATATGTATATATATATATATATATATATATATATATATATATATATATATATATATATATATATACATATCAACACCCAGATATATACATATAGAGAGCAATATATGTCTACACATATACAGATAGGGATACATATGCACATATATGTATGGATATCTACATATATATATATTGACAGTAGAAGGTATATCAGAATAGATATGTATGCACATATAGTTATAGATATCTACATATATACTAACATAACATGTCATGGCATACATATTGTTGTCAGACATCAATCTGTCAACACACTCATGCTACTGCATAGCTACTTGCCAAGCTGATGACTGTCAGTCCCTGTGCAGATGTGCAGATGGCAGGTATCCAGCTGGGATAAGTACGGGCAACCTAAGCTTGACTGACACTGACATGTCTGCCCAGCTGTGTCAGAAGTGGCCCATATAGAAGATGTCACCCTGTACGCACCATATGTCACGGGTACCTCCACTACACTACCACAGTCAACAGAATATGCTTGGGTACAGGTCTCCATCACAGACACTAACCATGTGTTGTAATGCATGTTGCATACATGTCAACTTGATCACCTCGGTGGCCATGTGCAGGAGGAACCTGGAGGATTGGCCGATGCATGTCATTCTCACCCTGAGGGTCACCACAGCAGTGTCTGTTGACAGATTGCCTGCTGCCACCTGCCAGGTGGCAGGATACCACTGTACACACAACCCCTACACATCCCATCTCCCCTTGGACAATAGCTAGGTACACAGCTATGACCACCTAAAGCGATGCACCCCTGTACTGACACATGTGTAAGTGTGCATGACTGAGTATAGCAGTGTTTGCATGTTAGCACACCTGTACTTGGGAATTCCACAAGGGCATTCACAACCAGTGCAACACCCATTGCCATAGTCAGTTGTGGCTGCTGCTGTATGGGACATTACATGTACCCTGTTAAGCTCCCCCCCATACCGGCTACATGAGCCTTGCAGTACCAGCACAACAGTGTTTTACAAATGGGTTGATAGTCATGGGATACCCCTTTGTGTTCTGGCATGTGTGTGTAGTTGTGCATGTCCGTATATCTGTAGGGTACAGCATTCCGAGGTCACATACTCCTATTACAATACACATTGCCACACAGTAGTCAGATAGTGTTGTTGCTGCCCGTAGGTGAGACATGACATTGCAACACCCTACTACGCATGTGGCATGTGCATTAGATGCATATCCCTGTAGTGCCACTGTTGGGCTATACTATGGGTTGTATCGCAGTCACAGCCAATGTGTGATGGTGGGTATGGCAGAGTGCCATCATGGGTTTCAGGGAGTAGAATATCCACTGGGGGATGTGGGTGCTGTGTACTCTGTCATTGCACCAAGGTACACCCGGTGTATGTCCCATGTACCACGTTATGGTTACCACTGTCACCATCAACCATACAGGTAACTTATACCACAATCCAAGCCAGTTATGCACGTGCTGTGGGCAGCCTGCCTGTAACACATTGGACACAGGGTCAAGTTTGTTAGCAGCAATAGGCCCTGGTATCTCGGATGTGTGTCTGGCTGTTATGTGTCTGTTAATGTGTATATGATGGTATGCCACACTATGTATTGTCCATATACACCCATTATATCCCCCATTAGCATACTGTACATATCTGAGGATGTTCTGCATGTAACATGTAACCTTGGACACACCTCACCCTAAACGCTGTGTGGTGTGTTCAATGTAAGCCACACACTTCAGTATCACTACATAGCTAGGTAGGGCTCTAGTTCCAGTGTTGCCAAGTAACAGTGTGCATGCATGTGGATGGGTCTACATCAGGTTTCAGGTTATACATGCCTCAGCGGGTATATTTGGCACAGGCAATAACCGTTTTAGTAACATGTGACATGTGTTCAACTGTACTCCAGATATTTCACAGCCATGGTGTCACCACAGTGCCATGCACCATTGTGGAATATGACGGCAGACCATCCTCATGCTGACACGTACACCTACAACACAAATGGATAACATTATAGGGATTGCAATCAACCAGCGTTACTAACAGCTATAATGCATCATTGCTGGATGGTTACACTTCGTGCCATTTATGCATTACACTTTACTCCTTACAACATTTTGAACTGCATTACTGTGGTACACTGTAGTACAGTCACCGTGTGCATCAGAACCATATTAGCCTGTCCTTGCATTGATGGTATGGATGACAGAGATGTGGCACAGGTATCATCATATGCACAGGGCATCCTTGTGCTGACACATGTACACCTACAACACAAATGGATAACAATATAGAGACCACAACCAACCAGTGTTACTAACAACTATAAGGCATCAGTGCTGGATGGCTACACTACCTGCCATTTATACATTACACTTTACTCCTTACAGCATGTGACACTGCAGTACTGTGATACACTGTAGTACAGTCACCGTGTGCATCAGATCCATATTAGCCTGTCCCTGCATTGATGGTATGGATGACAGGGATGTGGCACAGGTATCATCATATGCACAGGGCATTCTTGTGCTGACACATGTACACCTACAACACAAATGGATAACAATATAGAAACCACAACCAACCAGTGTTACTAACAGCTATAATGCATCATTGCTGGATATCTACACTAATCAATTTTCTATCACTGAGGAAGGCATGTTGCCGAAATCGGTCTGATCTAAGGTGAAATAAATAGTTTATTTACTTCCCTGGTGCTGGCTCTCATTTTGTATGCTGTTGAATCTATGTTGCCTTGCAAAGGTCGTAAGTGCTAGCTTCTTTAGGAGGGAGTGTCTACGTTTTTTTTATGCTGGCTGTTGACGTTGGGACTCTGTGTTTCTGCTCCTTGCTAGGAATCAATATGGCTGCTTCCCCCGAGGTACATTCAGGTACACGGAGTACATGGAGCATGATTTTGGATTGTTGTTGTTGTGTCTTTTGGCTTTTCCCAGTTAGGGGTCGCCACAGCGAAACTCCGGTCTGCTAATGATTGGTAGTTGATTTTTACATGCCGAGTTACCAGCCCTGATGCACAACCTTCAACGAAGGTACGCCCATTCACACATATCTCCACGCAGAAGATGCTCTAGCTGAGAATCAAACCGGACAGCATCTTACTGTGAGGTGACAACACTACCGCAGCACCACCACTTTTCTGGTGAATTTATTATATTGAGCCTGGATTGGAGGGTTGATATTTTTTCGAATATATTGACTAAATCTATAGTTGGGGGTTGTTATGGTCAAGCTCGATATAATTGCTTTTTCAACTTCTCGCTTTCTGCATCGTTGAAACCCTGTGCATATTTAAAATGTGGAAGAATTGATTTGTTTTTATATCCCTGACCTTTGGAGTGACAGTGTTACCGGACTTTTGTGGTTGTGCAAATGTGAATGAATATAAACTGGAAACGAGTCTGCTTTAACTGAGATGAATCTAACGCTTTGAAATTCCAGTAACTGAATGTGTTTAATAGGTACTCATATTTTCTCTACTTCAATTTTGATGGGGCAATGTCTATGAGAACAGGTTCCTTGTGTGCTATCCTATTTTGTAATAATGTCGTTGGGCACTATGAGTGCTCTTTTGATCTTTTGAGACTATGGCAACTACTTCCAGTGTGTTTCATTCACTTATACATCTACTTCAGGGAATGGCCTTTTGGTTTGGACATACATGAATAAAAACAATATGGATTGGTTTGTATGGAACTATATTGAAAAAAAAATTGGACTTTTTAAACTTTTTTAGTGAAACAAGTGGTTTACATATATGTACCAACTGAGCGTGTTTTTGTATAATTCATGTTAAATTTATTGTTTTTTATTCGAGTTAGCAACGGAACACGTGTTACTTTTTTGGGGTATGAATCACTTATATAGAAACCTCTAAAGGGGACATTGCCTTTGACAAATGGGATACGAATTTATGCTATACCCACTGAATGTTTTTCTGTATAATTCATGCCAACTTTATTGTTTTTTTATGCGAGTTAATAATGGAACTATTGTTACTTCTTTTGGGTATGAGTCACTTATACAACCATTTCTAAAGGGGACATTGTCTTTTGGTAAATAGGATACGAATTTATGCTATACAATATAATATAGGACTGATTTTTGTGAGGCTTAGTACACTGGATTTTGGGCCTGAATGTTAATGCCTTATTGGGATATATGCAAAACCTTTTCTTGACTACTATATTCAACATTAGAGGGTTGGAAAAGAATATGTGAAACGGGGAGACATATATATGTATAGAATAGCCCTGTGGTTTGACAAGAATGAATATGCTGACTATATTAGATCAAAAAATGGTTATGCTTTGTTATATCTCTTTGTTTCATGACATATGCTGAGAAATTTGTTCTCTATGAAAAGTTAGCACATATAAATTGTATGATATCTACCTAGGAGGAAGTTTTGAAAAACAAAAATAGAACAAAACATACAGCTTTTGGATTGCACATATGGGGGAATGGTTTGAAGAAGTGTTCTTATACCTTTAATTTGTGCAATGGTGATCAATATTTATGTCACTATTAAAAAGGTATGTCGTGTAGCAGGCATATTAATACTGCTTTCAAAGGTAGTAATAATATAGCATATCTTTATTTGAGCATTGACATTTTTAGTAAATAAGTGAAAGATTTACTTTTCATATATCCTGGATTGTTTTGTTAAACTAACACATAGTCCTTTATAGGAAATGGTGGACTGTTTTACATTTTTTTTTTGGCAAGATTAGTAGGAATAGTAGAACAATTTTGTATAATAAGGGAAAAACTTAAGGGACCAGTGGATTTTTATTATATTCTTTCCAAAAAGTTTTTCCATTAGTTATCTTGGATATTTTGGTTTATTAATGAATCATAACACAATGTTAATGGATATATGGATTTATTACACTAAACCATTATTACAATAGTAAAAAAATCTTTAGGTCCTATTTAATTCTTCTATATAATAGTGTTGGTTGATTTGGTTGAGAGGCAATTCGTACCTCTAAACATTATTGTGGTTTCCCCTTTTTGGATTTTTGTGGGTCAGTCTACTTATTAGTCATCTGTAGTGTTAATATCTTTATTATTAATGTCTTATTGGATTTTTCCTTAGCTACTCAACTTATTGGGTGGGACTCCCCTCCTAAATTTTCTGCCTTATTTCCATAAGGTGTGAAAGGTTTAAGCTAGGATAAATTGGTGGCTTATGGCCATGGATCTCCAAAATATATTACAAGGACTCTGTGTGGACAGATATGATATTAAGATTTTTGGAATTGGTCTGGATAAACATAATGACTGGCAGGACAAACGGGATTCAGTTGACGTCTGCAACCTAGCTTTCCATCAGTTGAGAAAGGAGATGAAATCCTTGAGAACTAATATATGGCACTTGAAATTGTTCAAGGCGTATAAACATAAAGGTATCACACCACGTGGTTTGAGGGTAAGAATCCAGCCCTTGGTGGGGAAAGCAAATGATTTGCTCATGGAAGAATGGAAAAAGGCACAACAAAATGCCTCTATGGCATTTGTTGAAGTCCTTACATCATATTATCAAAGAATTATTGAACAAAATATAAAGGATGTTACTGAAATATGTGAGGGCATGAAAAAATATGAGGGGAGCCCACCTTTTGTTGAAGGCTTGGGAAAATTGTCTAAAGACTTGTTTAGTTTTGAAAATATTCTTAAAGAAAACAAGCTACGCAAATTTCAAAGAGATATTGATGACTATGAGAGGGGCAAACCCTTTGAATTCCAGCGAGGGGTTAGGTTTACCAACAGCACCACATTTAGTAAATCTAATACAAGACAGAAAAGACCACGCTCTATCTTGAAAAAATCTACTCAGGGCTTCAGTACCTTGGGGGAAGAGTCATCTTTGACTGATACAGAGGGGGTCTATGTCAATGATTCTCCAGACCCTAAATAAGTATGTATCTAAGATAGCCCTTTAGGGGGAAAACACATGGGGGGGGGGGCACAAACACCAAGGTGCAAGACTTAGAAAACTTACTACAATCAATGACGAACTAGAAACATAATTTCATAACACACATAACATTTCTAGCTATGTATTATCTGTGGATGAACAAAGATTACTCAATAAATGATTGGGATTTGTACCCAGCTTTTTTGTAGAAGAAAATGTATTTGCCTCAGATGTCACTGTATTTTGCAGAATACTTAATCTAAAATTGTTTTTTGGGACAGGAGAAAATGTTGATAAATCTAAAAAACGCATTGAATTTCATTTTCACAAATCCACATTTATGCCGCCTATGAATCGATATGTAGCCATCTTTCAAGAGGCTATTCTCAAAGATTTGCATTTTAATTTTAGTACATTTCAATGTTTCAGTCATAATCTTTCCAAGGCTTAAACAACAAAACTGATATTACCGTCCTCCCAGCAGATAAGGGTGGGGCTGTCATCATTGTGGATGCCAGTTACTACTGGAATGAAGGAAAGGGGAAATTGTCCAATCCTGTGCATTATATAAGGATGTCGACAGACCCCACCCCAAAATTTAAAGAGGACATTGATTTATTTTTGGAACAGGCTGTGGAGGAGGGTATTATCAGTATACAGGTCAATCAACATCTTGTGGTTAAAGATCCTGCCCCACAGTACCTTTACCTGTTGCCCAAAATTCATAAGAACATAAAACAGCCTCCTGGGAGGCCTATTGTTTCAGGGAGAGGATCCTTAACGGAACCCATCTCAGTCTTCCTGACTCAATATTTACAACCATTATTACCTTACATTAGGGCCAGGTTGAAGGATACCACAGAGTTTTTACAAATTATTTCTGAATCACAGTTGGAACCAAACTGGCTCATGTGCACACTGGATGTCAAATCTCTTTATACCAGTATACCCCATTGGGCAGGGTTACAAGCTTTGGATTATTGGTTGAACAAAATTAATCTATACCCGCCTGGATTCAACACCCTCCTCATTGTTCTGACCGAACATGTTTTGACCAAGAACATTTTCTATTTCAGGGGAGAATGTTATTGGCAACAGCAAGGGACAGCTATGGGGGCCTCATTTGCCCCCATATATGCGGACCTCCTTATGGGGTTCATAGAAGATCAGATCATATATGATGAGATGCATAACATTTATCTTCCTGAAATAGATATTTGGAGACATTTCTTGGACAATTGTTGGATGATTTGGAGAGGGGGTGTTGAATATTTGATGGAGTTTTTGGAATATCTGAATGAGAATCGATGGGATATTGAATTTACTGTCACATATAACAAAAAGATTAATTTTTTGGATGTTGGGATTTTGCGCCTATCTGATGATACTTTGAGCAGTTCTGTTTATAGAAAGTATCCACAGTATAATAATTTACTTTATGCAACTAGTCTTCATCAATAACATACCAAAATCACAACTCCTAAGCGTAAGAAGAATTTGTTCTTCTGACAAGGAATTTCAGTTAGGTAAACAAGAACTTGTGGCTAGATTTTTGAATAGGGGATATAGGACACCAGATGTGCACCAGGCCAGTCTTTGAGCTACCAACTGTGATAGATCACATTTATTGAAATATAAAGATAAAAGGGCAGGATCTGATTCCATAAGGTTTGTTACAACATTTGGTAATAATGTTCATTTACTAAAGGATATAATCAATAAACATTGGAATATATTAAAAACCAATGAGGAATTGGGTTTATATTTGCCTGACTACTGCCAATTTTCTTATAGGAGAGGCAAAACACTAACATCTCATTTTGCCCACTATAAAAGGATATCAACAGGTTATTTGAATAAGCAACAGCTGTCTATCATAGGGGATAGACTTATTGGATCTTACCCATGTGGTCACTATAGCTTTTATAAGTATATGTTTAAAACTACAATTTTCAGTAGCAAGAATACTGGCTGAATGTTTGATATAAAATATTTTGGCAATTGTAGTCAGGATTGGGTGGTATATTTGGTGACCTGTCAATGTTCTGTTTTTTATGTAGGGCAGACCTGTAGACAATTAAAACAGCATATTGCAGAACATCTTAGTGACATACGTCACAAAAGACTCACAAATGCCCTTTATAGACACTGCCAAACCCATTTAACAGCTAACTTTAAATTTATTATTATTGATCAACTTAGGGGTAACAGGTCATCAAAACAGGGTTGGCATTCTATCTTAACAAATAAAGAGAGAAAATGGATTATTAGATTGGGAGCGTTATTCCATCCAGGGCTGCATGACAAATTATGAATCTCTCAGAAAAAGATTTTAAAATGAAAGGAGTATATGTAGATATATTATTCTTAACATAAGGACATATATTGCATTTTTGTATGCATATTTTGATGTGTTTATTTTGTTAAGGAAGTGATGTCATAATGATTGACGTATGCTATATAAGGAATATGGGAAATCAATGTTCTATCACTGAGGAAGGCATGTTGCCGAATCCAGTCTGAGCTAAGGTGAAATAAATTGTTTATTTGCTTGAGTCTCTGGTGCTGGCTCTCATTTTGCATGCTGTTGAATCTATGTTGCCTCGCACCAGTCATACGTGCTAGCTTCATTAGGAGGGAGTGGCTACACTACCTACCATTTATGCATTACTCTTTACTCCTTACAACATGTTACACTCCAGTACTGTGTTACACTGTAGTACAGTCACTGTGTGCATCAGAACCATGTTAGTCTGTCCCTGCATTGACGGTATGGATGACAGGGATGTGGCACAGGTATCATCATCTGCACAGGATGTGATTTTGGCTGGCCAGAGTCCGAGGGTGGGCCATACATTTGACATCATGTATGTGGGTGAGGGGTGTACTGTGGTGAGCTGTGTGTGGTGACGTGGTGTGTGTAGGTATGGGGTTGCCCGAGGTGTGTTTGCATAGTGTGTGGGTATGCATGCACACAGTTCTGCAATGTGGCTGCCTTATACAGGTGTTTATGGACAGCTGCAGACCATACCTGGAAAGGTGTGCTGTTCACTGCCTCTGGCCACATACACATGGACTGGGCCTGCCAGGGGTTCCATGGGCACATCCAGGTACAGGCCTCAATGTGCCACTCTCACCTGATGATGACAAATGTCCACTGCTACCATGTCCCTCCTGGGACTGGCCAGGACTATGTGCTTATGGCCTGCTGTGGTGTGGACAGTGCCCCTGCTGCAGTGTTGGGGCTCATACTGCCATTACGGGAGCCCCTTTGTGTTCTATTACATCCACGTTGACTACCAGCTGTTGGTGTTGCTGGTCTATGTCCACGCGGCCGGTGCCACACTCCCTCCACATGTTCAAGCACGGACAGACCACAGTCGATGAGGGCCATCATCTATCCAGGCCATCTATCCATGAACTCAGTTAATCCATGGATGGCACTAGACAGTTCATGGCTGTTGTCATTTGCAGATGTGAGAGCAGCCCTCTGCACCCTCAGGCCCTGTCTGTGGTAATGTTCCATATGTGCCTGTGCCGCCATGACAGCCTGAAACATGCACCTGCTGGTACCAGCTATGTCACCTCTGCCAGGGGCATGATGTTCAGCGGCCCTTCCACTAGCACCATGAGACATCTGCCTATGTGGTACCCTGCTGGACATCCAGCTATGCCTGCTGTGACCAGACAGAGTAGGCATGGTTACCACACTTTTCTGTGCACTGCCACCGAGCACCAGCTATCCCTCCGCTATGGCTACTGGTGATGGGGTGTGTATAGGCACTGAAACTGTGTGCGGGGTTGGGGTAGCTATAAGGGGGGATGTCACATGTTGGCGCAGTGTCAGTCCTTGACAACCCCACCTGTGCCTCAACATTACTATCATCATCTTCGGTGTCTGTATGGACACCAACATCAGATTACATGCAAGACAGTCCCTGACCTACATCGCCACCTGTGGGGAAAAACAATAAACGCACTTTAAAACCTGTACAGCATTGCCTAATAGTACACACACACACACACACACACACACACACACACACACACACCTCTGTAATACCTAACTGTCCATGGCTTTACAGACAGTCCCATGTATATGTCCATGTGGTACCCCATCCTGCATCACACTTGTTAATATACACACATTGATACCACTCATTAAAATATCAGTCCTCTAAATGCCAACACAAGCAGTCAAAACACAAGGCCTGTTGCTACTTTACCAGCCTGACCTGTGTGTAGTGGTTTTACATGGCCTCACTGCTGTCATTCGGTATGCAAACTCTGTATGTCCGGACATGATGAGAATGGCCGCTATATGTGTGGGCTACTATGTTCTGTCCATAATATCACACACTGGTGTGTCATGTGCATGTAATGCTCAGTATATGCCAGATATGCTGCTCCTTCAGCCTATCATGTGACAATTGTAATATTTGGATACGCACCCTGGTGTTGACTAGTACTTCCCCAATACATCTGTACTGCTGTATATGTGGGTTGTAGGTGACCTCTCTGCTGAATTAAATATTAGGGTGCATCTAGTGTCTACCTTCCCTCTGGATGCCTGTTCCATGCTACAAACCATATTATACTATCAGCTGTCCTGTGATTACACACATGACAGGTATTCCAGGTGTGTAATGTGGCAGTCCATGTACATGTACTGCATGATCCCAGAGGGAGGTACTGCTATATGAACACCCCACAATCACACGTGCATGCATGGCCAGACACACAAACACACACACACACACACACACACACACACACACACACACACACACACACACACACACACACATGCCTCCACTTCACCAGAGTGACCCTACAGACAAACTGACTACCCACCAGGACGCACACACACATACAAGTGAGGTTGCACAATGAAAGTACACACAATCCTCCTATTACCCCTCTGTCAACATGCATAACATATGGTACCCGACAGCATGCAGTGCATCTATATTCAATCCATGCTGGCAACAGTATACATGTGTGTGATGCATGTGTTGTGTCACTAAGTGAAGCCCCTTCCCCTGGATACCACTGCACCCATGAACACAGTATTTTGTTCTGCACCCTGCCATGTACTGTGCACCACATCTCACAGGTGTACTTCACACTGCTGAATGTGTACTACTGTGTCGGTTATGTCAGCTTTAATGCTCACAGCCCCTATGTTTTCCAGCAACACATACCTGGTATCATATGTGGACAGATGTCATTTGTGAATGCCTGATGTCTGATGCACAGCTCTCAACATCAGCAGACCATGTATGACCAATCCAATACTCTTACACTGGCAACCATCAGAGCATACCATGGCTATGGGGGGTGTACACACCTTTATTGATTTGACGCACCCATCCTTGATCTGCCATGGGACCACATTTCCACATATCTTAGCAGTACACAGCCTGATATGTGACATATGTCCTTTACTTTCACATGCAGTGTCTATGGATTGTGTTAGGTGTGCGGCTGCTGACCGCAATGCATGCACACCATGTGGGCATATGTGCACACACCCTTATCATGATGGTTTGTTGCACCTCTTGTTGTGTGTACTACAGCAGTCACTACTCCTGGCATGGGTATACCAGCATGGGCCATCTGCATTTGCCAGTGTATGTTCAGTCTGTCCTACAAATGTCCTCTTATTCTGCATGATTGCAAGGTCTACTCATGTGCACATCCCATGGTGTTCACACACTGCTGTCACTATTGCTGTGGGGGTAGGGTTATGGCTGCCACAGGTCCTGAACCTGACTATGTGCAAATAGAGCCATTCCTAGCATCCTTAGGATCCCTGCTGCAGTGCACTGGTGTGTCATGCTGACACCCCACCTCCTTCAGCCTTTATGCAGATGCATGACAAGTACACCCCACACATGTGTGTCACTTTGCAATGTCCCATACATTGAACACCATGTTACAGCCTAGACCCAGCTGATAATGTGGACTACTGTAATGCATTATGCCATAGTGTATCTTTGCAGCAGTTGCCCTTGTCCTACAGGTATATACACTGGAGTTGCACTGTATATGGGTGTTGTTCTGAACATGTTCCTACTGTAGGCCATGTCTTCCACCATTATGTTACTCCCTGTGGACACATTCCACAATGACAGGATGTTAGTTATCATGCAGGTGTCTGACATACCCTTCCAATACCCCATCATGGTCACGCCTGTGACGCCGTGCATTTCACAGCAACAATACGTGCACATGTACAGCATGCATTCAGGGTAGGAGTGTTAGATGTGTGCATGGAATATACCATTGCCATTACATGCCTGGAGTGTTGGCAAGCATCTACATAAACCATACTCACCAGCTACAGGCTGCTGCCTTGGTGGTATCCTGGAGGGACCAACATAAGTGGGTGAGAGATGCAATGTCAGTGGCCACACCTGTGGCAGTGCTACAGGGTGGGTGCAGTATTACAATACATCAATGGTACATTTCCACAATGCTACCACATCTGGACATCTATTTATCACTACAATACAGCAACAATATATATCTATAACATGTCAGATATGCATGATCTACCTGTACCGATGTAGATGTATATGCAACAGTGGTCTACTGATGTGCCCTGTGTCCTTACCTGCATGCTCCTCGGACAGTATGTGAGTGCCACCCACCTCCACAAAGGTGTCCAGAAGTTGGTGGCTGGCCGGATGGGCAGGTGCCATGAAGCTGGCCAGGGGCTCCTCCACATGTGTCAGGGGGATGGATGGCATGCCCCCCTCCCTGTGGCTAGGTGATCCCCCCGGACTACAGCAGCATGCCAAAGCATATTGCGAAGCAGGTCAGTACATGATGCCGGACCTGCTCATAACTGTGGTTGTGCAGTCCAACATCATTGACCTTGAAGACTAGGTTGTTCCACAGGGCAGTCTACTCCTGCTGTTCATGGGAAGCCCTGCCAAAGGGCACTGGGTAGTACTGGCTCAGGTATGTGATAAGCACATCATTCTCAGCTGTCGAATAGGTAGGCAAGCGTGCATGTGACATCTTGGCTGAAAGACATAAAGATGGAAACAGGTATGTGAAACTCATACAATAAAGTTACCACAGTTCGTAATACACATTTCTGCCCTCCCACCATATCAGCTTCAACAAACTGTACACACAACTCATTAGGTATGGCTACAGCTTACCTACCAGTGGGACAGATATTGTATTGTACCACACTTTCTGCTATGTGATTGTAGCCATGTTCCCTGTGTGGACACTATCATTGCTGGCCTGTTACAGACTATTCAGGTGCATGCCATTGTCAGGGCCACTATGGTTCCATATATGACTGTGGTATGGCTGCTTTGTGATTGCTGCACATCTGACATTCTGTGTTAATGGGGATATCTATGCATGCTGTTGGACATGTTCCAGGATTGTGTATAACAGGGACACAATAACATGTATATGTACTATTGGCCAGCAGAACCACCTCTCCAAACCCATCTGCCCATGTTACCTGGCCACATCACATGTGTGTCCCAACCTGGGGCCTCCTTATATACTGGTCCAGCAATACCATCAGGTGGAACTAACCCAGGGGATGTTGTCCCCCCGGGGGCACACACAGACATGTTCCTGTTTCCTGATGTCAAGTCCAGGGTCTGTTCAATACCGGGCTCCACAGATATGGGATGTGGGATGTGCTACTTCACTCTGAGGCACCCAGTACACATTCACACGGCTGACATGCTCCTCCTGCTTAGCCTCCAGGCCAGGCACCTTTAGGACTTGGACTGCTGTTGTGAGTTGTAGTGGGTGGGAGGCTTGTTCCCATTGTTCCCATTGTGCCCATATTGGGGCCATGGGGCATCCACATCACAGACCACACACACCATCCAGAGTGTTTACCCACCACATGTGTCACATACCACCCCTGTAGACTGTCCTCTATATCTACCAACCCTGACCACCTCCACAACTATACCTGCCATACCTCCCCATATTCCCATTGCATACTTCACTGGCAAGGGCAATGTGGTCCCAACAAGGGAATAACATGTAACAAACCTGTCCATGTTGCACACACTGCCAGCTGTAGATATCTGTGTGTATAGCTATGTGTGCTGTTGCCTCGCACATAGCATGCATCACTGTGGTAGTAATATAGGGGACATGTATTTACATACATATATGTTTGTGTGTGTGTTTGTATATATGTAGATGTGCATATAGGTATATATCTATATATGTGTAGATATATGTGATGTATATATGTGCTCATATATATGTCTACACATTTGTATCTGTATATTTGTGGACATACATGCTGATATATATATATATATATATATATATATATATATATATATATATATATATGGGTCCCATTCAAAAGACCGAAACGCTGATTCCCCGACGCGGAAATCACCGACGCCAGATGACCGACAGGTACGTATACTGACAGGGTGATTCACCGACAGTGGAAAGACCGACAAGGGTAACCTGTGATCGCGACCCGGTAAGTGTGCGACAGTGACGGAGGTAGGAGTGGTCAGGTAAGTGAGTTAGGGTTAGGGTGCAGGTAGGTGATGTGTACGTTAGTGTCGGAGCTTGGGCTAGGGGTGTGTAAGTGAGTTAGGTTAGGGTGCAGGTAGGTGATGTGTACGTTAGTGTCGGAGCTTGGGCTAGGGGTGTGTAAGTGAGTTAGGGTTAGGGTGCAGGTAGGTGATGTGTACGTTAGTGTCGGAGCTTGGGCTAGGGGTGTGTAAGTGAGTTAGGGTTAGGGTGCAGGTAGGTGAAGTGTGCGATAGTGTCGGACCTTAGGGTTAGGGTTTGGGTCAGGGCTAGTGTGTATGGTATGTAGTGTCGCGTGTTGTTTACGTTCCGTGTGTCGGTGATTTGGTGTTCGTGTTTTGCGTTGTCGGGTTTGTGTCGGGTTTGTGTGTTTTCGGTTATTTGGCCGGTGAGTTTTGTGTCGGGAATCGTGTCGGTGTTTAGAAGTAGACCCATATATATATATATATATATATATATATATATATATATATATATATATTCTTTTTTTTCTTTTTTTATATTATATATGTGTACATATGTACACATATGCATACCTATATGTGGAGTACATTCAGAGATCAGGTCCACAATCACACAACACCTTCCTGCACAGCTGCACTGTTCTGGCTTGCTACAACACAGACAAGTGCCACATATGGACATGGCCTGACATTAGGGGGGTATATGTAGGACCAGATTGCAGGTAACCCTATTACACACCTATGGCACTCCTGCATGCTACATTGCAGATTAACCTGACTATCCTGCAAGGGGTGGGCTGTGGGTCCCATGTGTCCATCATAATGGCATTACTTCCACCACTAGCTATTGGCCACATAATATACATGCTTCCCATTACACAACACACACTATGATGGCTTACATCTTGTCAGTCAGTGCTGATCTGCACAGTTGATGGCTATGGCCCACTACCCATAGGGACAGACACTATTGCCCATAGCAGTTGTTCAGTTGAACATCATTACAACAACACCTGATGACCAATATAAATAATTCCACATCATCTATCCCATTATTATGGAACAGGTACTACATTCAATTACATGCATATATACTTCACATACCTGTTGTTGGAATTATGTCAGTTCTGGATGGTTTGCTGGATGTTAGAATGGTTTGTTCTTCCTTTGGCTTTTACTTTGCCTTTGCCTTAGGCTTTTTGTTTTGTTTTTGTTTTTCTTTCTTTCTCTCTTTCTCTTTCTTTCTCTCTCTCTCTCGGCCTTCCTCCAGTAAATGGATTGAGCTGCTTTGAATAAATTGCAGCATGGCTTTAGTAGGTGATGCACATGATCAGGTGATGGCCTCTGCACCAGTCAGTGTCCTCCACTTGCTTACTGCATGCAGCTTGCTGTGTAGTACTTCCAATTACCACTGTCATGGCAATCATCAACTATAAATCCCTACATCATGTGGGCATGGTCCCTTTACCTTTCCTGTGTGATGGACATCCTTCCTGTGTGTGGGCATCAGTGTTACAGACAGCAGGTAGCAATACCTCTTACAGGAGAACCTACACACTCAGGCCAGCTACATATTTGTAGGAGGTTCCAGAACTACAGAAGAGTGTGAGCAGAGTTGTGGTATACTTTGTATAGCACTGATGTCACAGGGTTTGTGTGTACATACTAGTTTACATTAGAATGCAGTCTGCTGCATAGCTCTCAACTGTGGGCCTATCCTATTGATGGCAAGAGGTGTGCCTATTATGTTTTGTCTGTCCACCACACAGGTCCTGTGTCAGATATTTCACTGGCAGCATGAGTGTTGAGTGTTATCAGTACATGGCTACATCCATTTATGTTTCTAACCTCAAAGCCCTGATTAAGGGTATGTTTCAGACTATCCTGTAACACCATTGACTTGCTTAGTGTATGACAACAGTTTTCCACATATAGGCCTGTGTTCCAGCCCCTGTCCTCCACCTACATACCAAGCTTTGCACATATGACATGCTGTCGGGGTTGTTCTGTAGTGGGCTGTGAGTATATCATGCTGCCATTCCTGCCATCAGTCCACTGCTGTTGTATCCCCCACAAATATGGTGGGGCTGGGGCCATATATGTGTTGGTGTCACTTGCACAATACATCTGCACCCTTATACACTCCAGAGACCAGTGTATGTAACAGTGCTATATGGCTCTATATTATTGAGTCTAGGAGGGCTGTACCATAACTACCCTAGGCTTTTACAACATGTGAGGGCATCAGGGGTGAGCTGCCTTAAGGTATCTGGATGTACATTACCATACAATTTACCTATATTTAAAATAATTAAATAAATTGAGTTAATGCAGACCTACTGCCTCCTACCATACAGACTGTTCTGTTTGTCAGTGTGCTTGTGATGGTGTCAGTTATGCCTTGTTATGTAACAGTTGCATCCCATTGTGTCAACTGAGGTCTTTACCACCTAGGGATTGTGTACAGAGTGTAGACAGAGGCTGCTGAACTATACATCTGCATAACTTACTGTTGATTGTTTGGTATCCTGTGGCTCAGTCTGTCTTTACTATTGTACTATTTGAAGGCCTCGGCCTGGACAGCAACATTTATAAACCTTTCCAGAAAAATGGATACAAAGAGGGAAAGACAGTAGGGAAAATAGCTAGGGATGGGCAGGAAGGCTGTGGGGAAGGACTATAGCTGCCCAATTCTTCTACAGCAACAGCTGTGCATATACACTGAATTTGGAGGTAGATTTGGACACTCAAACCCCTGGTAGGGGGTGAGGACAACGATAATAAGTTGTGATGACAATTAGACCAGATTACATGTGTCCAGTGGACACGTGTGCGAAATTGACGGCTATGCATGGGGCGAGTTTTTTTTTTTTTTGGGGGGGAGCAGATTGCCCTTTTTTTTTTCAGGTGAGAGTGGGATGTTGGGGAGGGATAGTAGGTATATTTTGGGAAGTAGATTGCGTAGGTTAACAGACAAGATGCATACAGGGGCGGAATGTAACACATATGGGGGGTAAACACCTTGATGGGGAGGGGTGTTGGGAAAATGGAAGCCTATGAGCCCCCTAGTGGACACAGTGTGACTGAGGTCCCCACCCATGGGCAGTCACCACTGCACCTTCACAGCCCCAAAGGTGGCTGTGCTGGGGGCTGAGTTGCAGAGCCAGGCTGACCCTCTAGTCGTGACATGCAACCCTCGAGCTGGCATAGCAGATCACCAAATTTGTGGTTGAGGTCACTATGCACCACGACCCAGATGTGGCGACAGGTGACAGGTTACTGTCCGCACCCACTCCCAGGGGAGAGCGAGCTCCATCCCCTGAGGCAGTTCCACCCAAAGGTGGTGCAGGACCAATGGACAGGGATGTCCCGGGTTGGGCCCTAGACATGCTGGTGCCCAGTGCCATGGCCAGCTGAGGTAGGACAGGTGGGCCTCTGGGACCGGCCTTCCCAAATGTGCTATAGTGTTTAGATTTTATCATCATATGTGGGTTAGTAATAGTCAACACAGTATAGGGTTAGGTATAACAGCATGCATAGATATTCCCATTAACCCAGACACCAGATACAGAACAGTTGCATAGCAAACAGAACACATGCATATATGGGACCACAGTGGTAATAAGAACAGCATGCAGGTACATTGATGGCAACATGCCACCAATGTTGGAATAATTCAATATAGCACATGCATGGGAACAATTAAAATATTTATCAAACAATTGGACATTATCAGAACATTGGAGTCATGACATACCGGTTGGGGTGGGTATGTTGTTTATTGTTGGAGATATGGTGGAGGGGAGAGAAAGATGTCAATTAACAACTAGTATATTCCTGTAGTCCACATTACTTTCCTAGTCAGTGCTGTTTTCTGTACCTTACAAGTCTTACTACACTACCCTATAGCCTTAGTTTGGACAGTGATATGGCTGTCATCATTGTTATATCTGAACTGATTTTACCTGCAGTATACACCTCTTACCTGGTATACCTGTGGAGGGAATGTTTGTTAACACTAACTGTTTCTACACATACTCCCAGATTCCATTCAACTCTTTCTGCACAGACTCTGGCCATGTGTTGACCACATGCAGATGTACAGGGACATATCTAGACTATTGCCCTCTTCAACCTTTGGTGACTTGACACACACATATACATGCTTTCCTACACAGTTATGTAGCACAGTGTGGGTGACAGTGATCAGCGAAGCATTATTATTCAGAGAAACTGCAACACTCACAATTCCCTACAATACCAGAGTAAACAGTACCAGTACAGGGTATAATGATTTTTATTTCTCAGCACAGTCTTTGTATCCAGCGTACCTGTGGGAGCAATGTTTGTTAGCACTACCTGAATGTTGCCACTCAAAGTTCCAGATTACACATTAGTATTATGCACATGCATCTCACTCTGTTACTGTACACACTCTGGTCACAGCTTGACAACATGGGGGTGTAGATAGAACTTGGCTTATTACTCTCCTAACAGTTTCGGGAGTTGCTACAGTGAAAGATGTTTGACATTCACTTGTATTCCCTGTTTGGTGGCTAAACATCTGGGATAATCTCACAGACCTACCAAGGGGACAGGGGGACAGGCAGCAGATATGGGCCCAAATACTGGACATTCTGGTCTTATCTGTACAGTTGTGGGCTATGATTCTGTATGCAACCTACTTCCACTCCCAGGATTCAGACCATGGCTGTGTCTGCTACAATTTAAACACTGTCCATCAGAGTTGTGTGTGCTATATAGATATTGCTGTATATCTCCTATCTGCTTTCTGTGTTATAAGTCTCCTGTGCTTTTGCAATCTGACCTTGTATTACAACACTCTTATACAAATTTCCTAGACAGTTATATTTTGTAGGACAGTGTGGGTGACAGCGATGACTAATATCTCCTTATTCAGAGCAACTGCATCAGTCACAATGCCATACAATACCAATGTAAACAGTACCAGTACAGGGTATCATTCTTTTATTTCTGGGCACAGTGTTGGTATGTGACAGACCTGTATGAGAAATGTTTGTTAGCACTACCTGAATGTTGCCACACACAGTACCAGATTCCATATTAGGATTATGCACATACATCTCGCTCTGTTACTGTATGCACTCTGGCCACAGCTTGACAAAATCGGGGTGTAAATGGGACATACATGGCTTCTTAGTCTCATAAGGTTTTGGGGAATTGCTAGTGTGCTAACTTTGTTCTCATAGATGTGTGTCAATCAATTGTATTTTCTGTTTGCAGCCTATATGTCTGGTATCATCCCACTGATTTCCCAGGGAGACAGGCTGACAGGCACCAGATACGGGCCACTCTACTGGACATTCTGGACATATCTGTACAGTTGTGGGGTATGATTCTGTATGCAGACTACTACCACTGGCAGGATTCGAATCATGCATGTGTGTGTTAAAAAAACAGTTCACATCACAGTTGTATGTACCATTCTGGTTTTGTTGTCTGTCTTTTCCCTGTTTTCTGTCTATGTGTCTCTCAGTTGTACTAAATGGCCTCTGGGGATTACACCAGTCATATACAGGCATTCCTACACATTCTATTTATGGTGCACGGTGTGGGTAACAGTGCTTATTACAACAGTACCATTACATGAATGCAAATCTACATCACCATATGATACTAAAGTATACACATGCAGTCCAGCATTTAGACCTTTATTGTCAGGCTATTACGCTTTTATTTACATACATAATATATGAGACTTTTCCTGACATATTCTCTGGTGTATGCAGTACTTGCCTTAAACAATACAGGTTTTATACAAGAAATTAATTTATTAATGCTTTTAGATTTCCTATGACAGTACATGCAAGAGTATTACTGACCTGCCTCACATCGCAACCTCTCCAGGTGACTGCCATGGGCCTCCTGGTTTGTGGCCCACTTGATTGCAGCTGTGGAGGGCATAAGAGGAATATTTAGCCATACCTATCCATGATATACATGAGCTGGCAATTATTACACACTTAGTGGGGTGATACTTACATACAGCTGGGACATCCCCTGCCGTTCTAGCCTCTTGGATCCACTGCTTCAAGAGGTCCCCCTTACACCGCTTCAGGTCAGCATAGTGATGCCTGACCTGCTCACCAGTTCAGCGTATGCTAGTGGCACTGGTGAGGTCATGGGCGAGATGGTATCAGGCATTCACCTTATATTGAGAGCCCTGGTACTGGCCCTGCAGCAGTCTCTGTTCATGGTCTTTGACAAGGAGTCCTGCCATGACTCTGGACTCCTGAATACACCAGCACTACACCCAAAACCGCACACCCTCTCCCCTTCCTGACATAGTGCCTGCAATGGAAGCTACAACCAGTTATGAGATGTATTCCTGCCTCTTCGGTTTAAGTAGGGCCGATTTCCCTCACTTTTTTGTGATTGGCTAGTTTTGAAAAGGCTAAGCTATGGGCAAATCTGCTTACCTAAGGTTGGCATTGTTTAAAGGGATATAACACTAAGCACATTGAGTTAGCTGGCCTACACATTGCTTACACCTCCTAAGCTGGCCTGTGTAATGCTTAGCATTGCTTACATTTGACTTTTCATTATATTTCCTTTTTGGCATTTATTTATTATTCATTATATCTTATATGTATGCCTGGTATCCATGATTCATGTGTCCGTATACTGTATGGGGTCCTTGTGTTTTATTGGGGACTTCAACACTCTGTTACAATTGCACCTGACTTCTGGGCTTACTGCTGTACTCCAGTTCACATATTTATGTTATGTAGTGGGTTATGGAACATATGTCTGTATATTGATTCCTTTCACAGGTTCAGTTTGATTTTACTGTAGTGAAGACTTGTTTGCTGATACCTCATTCATCTGTACTGTTGTGATGGCTTGGTGGTTAACTACTGTGGCTATAGTGTATAGGGTAATGGGTTCAAGACCTGCAAAGCTATTTTTTTTTGTTGATGGGCAGAACAAGGGCCATTGGATACAGAGTGATTAAGACACTTTTGAGCATTTGTAAGTGGGTTTGTGCGGGTTTGCGCAAGGGTAAGCAATGCTAACCTCCAGTTACATATGCTTGCAGAGAGTTAGCTTCAAAATTGCTTAACCTGTGTGTGCATTGCTTACCCACATGAAAATGGGCTTAAACTCACTTACTAGTGCTTAAATATGCTTACTACTGCTTATTGGTGCTTTAATCTGCTTACTAGTGCTTTATTCATTATGACACTGACGCCTCACATGTGCATTTACTGCAGTACTCCAGATCACAAATATATGTTTTTTAGTGGGTTATGCAACAAAAATATTGGTCATAACGTGCTTTGTCATGGAAAATGGAATGTGCTGCAGTAGGACTCGAACCAGGAATGCCTGCTCATAAGGAGAATGTGCTGTCCACTACACTTTTGCTATACTGTTTCTTTTGTATATATTTTCCTTGTTATCCTCTTCAGCAATTTAAGCTGCATTAACCATAGCTAAGCAATGGGCACACCCAGACACCTATGGTTAGCTTTAATCAGATTTTAAAAAAAAATAAAGAAATGCAGGTTTGTTCATTTTATTTGTATTTACTTGCTGTTGTGCACCACGGGGAATGTTGGTGGGGATATGCGGACACCTATGAGCAGTCTCGCTAATTTCTTGGGCCTTTCTGCTCTTCTTCATTGTGGGGCCATGTATATTCTGAGATCTCTGCTGTCAGACACACCCCCTGCACTCTTAAACACTCCGCATAAGATTAGGAGATTGGGTAGCGCTCCTCATTAATATGCATGATGCGCTGCCATCCTTCTCCTAAACGGCCGCTTCCATGCAGGACTAAGCTAGTCCTGCATGGAAGATTAGTAAATCTGGGGGCTTGTTAAACTGACATTACTCCAAATGCAGAATAGCAACACTTACATTCTGTAGTCATGTTAAGCACATCCCCCTCCTGTGTGTTGGCCTGTTTCCACAGTGTATATTGTTAGAGATAAATCCCAAATCCATCTGTAATGCTGTTTGCCAAACACCAGATCTAGGTCCTGCTCACAGTGAATGAAAAGGCCCAACACCAACATGACGTTCCTAGATATTGGAGTGTGTTTCCATGCATTTGGCTATGGGAATGCTACCACAGCTATTCCACATGCAATCAGCTGGAGGAGGGCTGCAATTTGTGCATAGGCCATCAGCTGATCATGCGCATCACTTAAAAAACACAAGCTGCTGCCTAACCAAAGCAGGTGTAGTTCTCCATATCCACCAGAGAGGGAGTGAGAGAGACAGACAGAGACAAAGTAAGTCAGGGAGGGGGGTGGGAGAGTAAAACCTAAGCATGTTTGTATCACACACCTACCAGTACAGGATTTCAACCCCCTGACTGACTATGTATTGCTATCACGTGTCTATGCAGTTATTGCATGCACCACAGAGCTTACCTGTTAAGGAGCTCTCCAAATGTATATGAGATGGTGATTGACATCTGCAACAGTGATATGGTAGTGATACGGTAGGTGTAGTAGACGTGCCTTTCCACATGAACAGGTGTCAGCATCAACACAGCCACACCGCCCAGGGACTCACACACATTGACACACTTGGCAGGGTCAGGAATACACTTCCTATCTAGTTCATAGGTTCATAGGTTCATAGATAGGTACTAGGCTATCAGCCCAAGGGCCTATGTAAACCTAGCCAACAAGGTTCCCTGGCTTACACCACCCAAGAAAGTTATTTTCCTGTGCCACTGTCGAGCAGAGACACAGAAGTGATCCCCGGGGTGTATTTCCTATTTCCCATCCACTCATCAATATTTTTCTTGAAGAGTGCTAATGAAGAACTTTGCTTGACATAGATGGGTAGCCTGTTCCAGAGTATGGGAAGTCTCTTGGACAGGAATCTATCCCTTCAGCATGTCCTGCTTATTCTGGTGACAAGGTTTAGGTCCCTAGAGCATGTAGCTCAGAGGGATTGGGATTTCTTTAGGTGTAGCATGTCCAACAGCTCTGGGTTTGACTTAGCTTTATATGTTAGGCAGCGATCACCTCGGAATAGGTGATATGCTATGGAGTAAAGCTGGAGTTTTTGGAAACAGTCAGTGTAGGGCATCTGTTTGAGGCCAGTACTCCTCTTTGTGAGGTACTTCTCTGGCCTTTCCAGCTGCTGCAGATGTCTTGTGAGGTACATTCCAAAAGGGGGGTTGTACTCTATAATGGGTCTAATGAGTGTTGCATAGAGGGGAACAATGACCTCTTTTTTCCAGGATGAGAAAACTTTTTTGATGAGGTGTGCCACGTAGAAGGTCTTCCTGACTACTGTGGCAATGTGACAATCAAAGGAGAGACTACTGTCCACCTGGGTTCCAAGGTCTCTTATCACACATTCATTGTTAAGTAAATTGCTGCCTATGTGGTAGTTCATGGGTGCAGAGTTTTTACCAAAGGGGATGACACTGCACTTTTTGGCATTGAGCTTCAAGCCATGGCTCTGACACCAGGCATCTGTCTCAGAGAGGCCCTTCTGTAGGATGTCCACATCATTTGCGAACTTGACTACGGCTCTTAGTTTGCAGTCATCTGCAAATTTCATTAGCCAGAGGCCTTCTGTGTTAGCCTGTACTTCAGACAAGTAGATACCAAACAGGAGAGGTCCCAGGACTGAACCCTGTGGTACTCCACTTGTCCCTGGTTTGAGGTCAGATTTGGAGTCTGCAACTTTTACAGTGTAGGTTCTGTCAGTGAGCCAGTTGGCACCCCATCTTGTGACATAGGGATTTATACCTAGTTTAGTGAGTTTATCTATAATTCCAGAATAGGGGATGGTGTTGAAAGCCTTGCCGAGGTAAAGATTGGCTGTGTGAACCACCTTACCCTCATCTATGGCTTTGGTGACTGCCTCAAAGAAGTTGATCAGGTTCAGTAGGAATGATCTGCCTTTCACAAACCTGAACTGGGTGGGATTCCGTGTTTGGAGGTTACCAATGTCTTTGTTTATGAGTTCCATGATGATATGTTCCATGGTCTTGCAGACCAGGCTCATCAAGCTAATAGGGAGATAGTTCCTGGGATCATTGGTGGCTCCCCCGTTGCGGAGTAGGATAATTGTTGCTGTGCACCATTCAGTGGGCACAAAGCCTAATACGAGGCTATTATTGAACATGGTGCTTAAGTGGGGAGCCAGTGCGTTCTGAAGTTTGTGTAAAACAGAGCCTAGGATGTTGTCCGGCCCCATGGATGCTGTGTTTTTGGATTTAGAGAGTACAGCTTTTACCTGTGTAGTTGTGATTACAGGGACTCTGCATTCTTCCTGTATAAATATGGGCCCTTTAGGGGGTGGGGGGGGGGGGGTAAAGTTAGCACTGAACCTATCTGCTAGGATGTTGGCAATATCAGTTGGTTCTGTAATTTTCATGCCGTTGTGCTGTAACTCAGAGCAGATCTGGGTGTTGCCATCGAGATTCTTGACATAGCTATAGAATGCTTTGTGGTTGTCCTTAGAATTAGTGGCAATTTTGTTTTCGTAGCTAGCTTTGGAGGATCTTATAAGGGATCTCAGCTTCTTACTGAGGCTGAACAGGGAGCTCCTCCACTCATGGGATTTTACTCTATTTTGCAAAAGTTTCTTCCTTCTGTTGTAGAGTTTGTTTATGGCAGGGGACCACCAGATTGGCTTCCTTTTTTTGGAGGATAGCATCTTGGTTCTGTTTGGGATAGCACTGTCCATGCACTCAAGTAAGTGCTTATAGAGTGCATTTGTGTAGGATTCAGCAGTTGTAACTGTATGGTCCATATGCATGGGTGTCATGAAGTTCATCACTTCTGTCTTAAAAAGCATGAAGTTGGCTTCGGAGAATTTTTTTACTGTGGTTTCCTTAATGGGGGGTGGGGATGGGATGTGGATATCAAGGGTGATTAGCTTATGGTCAGATCAGACCAACGAGGAGTTGACTTTAGGTGTGGAACATCAGTCACTCATGTTGGTAATGGCTATGTCTAGGATATTGTTGCCCCCGGTGGGGGTGTGGATAAGTTGATCCAGGGCATTGGAGTTTATGAATTCCAGAAAGTGTTGAGCTAAGGAGTTGGTACATGAGTAGTTTTCCCAGTTAATGGTGGGGTAGTTGAAGTCACCCATTATTAGGGTGTTTGGTTGAACCCTAATATTTTCCAGTACATCAAGAAAAGAGGAGTGGGAATTCTGGGACATGGTGGGGGATTGGTAGCAAGCTACAATTTGGATTGCAGTTTTGCCCAGAGTTAGTTGCACTTGGATAACCTCAGATGCATTATGCTGAGCAACTAGCCTGGAGGTGTGGATATCCTTAATGAATATGCCTTTGGTGTTTTGGTCCAGGTTACATGGCCGAAAAGTGTGGTATGAGTTATAGCCTGGTAGTGCAGGGATGCTTTCTGGAGCCTTGAACCAGGTCTCAGTCACTGCACAGATATCGATGTTCTCCATTTTAGTTTTCCACAATACAGTAATGTGCAGGTATCACATGCACCATAGGGGTTATCTGGAGGTTGTATAGGCAAAGGGTATGTGAAGGTGTCTGACATCAGACAGCATGCTTCAGTATGCCAATGGGCATTGTAGAGAATGTGAATGTGGTTGAAAGCATCATACACCACACACACAGACTCAGAGTGCCAGTACTGACATGCATGCATGCATTGCTTCACAGTTGTGTAGTGGTTGACTGTGCCAGAAGGCTATACAAGGTTAAGGGAAAGGTATACCTTGGCATCAGGCCACATGACAATGGTCTGCAGTGTGGCTCAGGGGTGTAGTGTCTGGAGGGACCCACAAAGTGGGTATTGTATTCACCATCTAGTCACCTGGGTAACTATTGTGTGTGGCCATTGCTGTGCAATGCTTGCCATGTATGTATTCTTTAGTCCATAAAATGGACGCTGTCTGGGATGTGCACATGTCCCACTTGCATGTACAGTGACATGTGGAACTGTACCTGAGGTGTCTGGCCCATGTTGTGTACACAGATTGCTATAATCATATGTGCTAGTCCTGGCCTCATGTGGGTGGAACTGGTAATGGACAGCAAGTTGATGCTGCACCTACATTGATAGCATGATACAGATATTCCCTGGTGTCAGTGGGATCTGTCCATATAGGGCATGTGTTTAAGGCATGATATGTCCTTTGTGGGTCACATTTGATGGCACGACAGGTGTTACAGGCATCCAGTGGGGAACAAAGTGAAGGCACACTGTCTGCATGTATGTGTCTATTGTACTGATGGACAGGGTGCCATGCCCTCTGTAGTCCACTGCGATCACACCATGGTTACTATCTGTGGACAATATGCGGGGCACTACCAACATAATGGTTGTTGCCTAGGCAAGTGTGTTTGTGTATGAGACATGGGTTGAGAGTGTTCCCTGGGTAATACAAGGGTTGCTAAATTTGTTCACCAGGCCTTGATGTCACATGTAGGGGTATGGATTGGCACCAAAGCCTCTCGGGTATTTCACATCTGTTATCCTTGTAAGGTGGACATTGTGACATATAATAGGGCCACCATATAAAAAATTTGCAAAACCCACTCCACAATGAGTCCAGTTGTTACACACTCACAGCCACCTCCACACAGGATATGAATGACAAACACACAATATCTGGGATTAGAACTCCTACCTAACTAGTTTAGCACACTAGGGCATGACACATTTATAGGACACACCAGGGAGATTACTGTAGTACTCTTTCCCCAAAGGTGTATTTCTCTGGGAATGACATCAGCAGGCTTGCAAAAAAAGGTCAATTGAGGTTGTAGTGACTGTGAATGGCCTCTAAAGCATTGTACTCTACACAGACAAAGAAACACACACACAAACATCCACCCTTGCCATGTGTAGGAAGAGAACCCCTACCAAAGTATTATATTACACTACAGCATTATGCTGTTATAGGACACACCATGGAGATTACTGAGATAGTCCTTTCCCAAAGGTGCATTTCACTGGGAATGACATTGGCAGGCTTGCCAAAGTAAGGCAATGGAGGTTGTAGCGACTGTGAATGGCCTCAAATGCATTGCACCCTACACAGACAAAGAAACACACACACACAAACATCCACATTTGCCATTTGTGGGAATAGAACCCCTACCAAAGTACTATATCACACTACAGCATTACGCTGTTATAGGACACACCACAGAGATTCCTGGGCTACTTTTTCTCAAAGATGTATTTCACTGGGAACAACATTGGTGGCTTGCCAAAGTAAGGCAATGGAGGTTGTAGTGACTGTGAATGGAATCAAAACCATTGCACCCTACATATACTAAGAAACACACAAACATACACACTTGCTATGTCTGGGAATAGAACCCTTACCAAAGATCACACTACAGCATTACACAGTTATAGGATGCACCACGAAGATTACTGGGCTACTCTTTTCCCAAAGGTGTATTTCACTGGGAATGACATCGGCAGGCTGCCAAAGTTGGGCAATGGAGGTTGTAGTGACTGTGAATGGCCTCAAAAGCATTACACCCTACACAGACAAAGAAACACACACACAAACATCTCCACTTGCCATGTCTGGGAATAGAATCCCTACCAAAGTACTATGGCACAGTACAGTATTACGCTGTTATAGGACGCACCACGGCGATTACTGGGCTACTCCTTTCCCAAAGGTGTATTTCACTGGGAATGACATTGGCAGGCTTGCCAAAGTAAGGCAATGGAAGTTATAGTGACTGTGAATGGCCTCAAAAGCATTGTACCCTACACAAAGAAACACACACACACAAACACACACACACACACACACACACACACACACACACACACACACACACACAAGCATCTACATTTGCCATATCTGGGAATTGAACCCCTATGATTTCCAAAGGTGTATTTCACTGAGAATGACATTGGCAGGCTTGCCAATGTAGGGCACTGGATGTTGTAGTGACTGTGAATGGCCTCAAAAGCATTGCACCCTAGACAAACAAAGAAACACACACAAGCATCCACACTTGCCATGTCTGAGAATAGAACCTCCATAAAACTACTATATCACAATACAGCATTATGCTGTCATAGGATGCAGCATGGTGATTACTGGGCTACTCCTTTCCCAAAAGTGTATTTTAAAGTGAATAACTTCAGCAGCCTTGCCAAAGTAGGCCATTTGAATTGTAGTGAGCGTGACTAGCCTAAACAGCATTACTCCCTACACAGACAGAAACACACACACAGTTGCTATGTTTGGGATTAGAACTCCTACCTGACTAGTTTATCACATGACAGCATTACGCAGCTGTAGGACACACCATTGAAATTACTGGGTTACTTCCTTCCTAAAGTTGTATTTCAAAGTGAATGACATCAGCAGGCCTGTCATAATAGGGCTATGGGGAGGGCAGTGTGTGTGCACGGGCCATAACCCATTCATCTAGAGGTAGACACACCACACTCAGGCACATGCAGGTTTATGTTCCGCAAGTATGTGTATACAACTGCTAGATTACTACTGACTTGTACAAACATGTTGCACAGCTAGCACTTGCACCACAGAGTCTGTAATGCTGATGGATACCAGTGGCTAATTTCTACAGTGACTGACATTTACATATCATGTGGTTGTAGCCATTTGGCTGTGTGCTAGGTGGGACATGCCTCATGATGGAAGGCTCTTTGTCACTTTCACTCTCTTCCACACATGTATATATGTGCACTTTTGGCATAGTCTAGTGTGTTGTCCTTGGATATATGTGTGTATTCCTATACAATGTGTGTGCAAAGCATAACTGGTGCATACTGAGGAGTGTATGCACTAACATCTGCAACTGTCAGATATGTATGGTCCACTGTTGTTGGCAGACATGGGCTTCATTTGTTTAAGTGTGTGAGCATGCCCAGTATGACCTTTCAGTATGTTGTCTGACATTGCCTTCATTTCTCTAAGTGTGTGAGCATGCCCAGTATGCCCTTCTGTATTGAATGTGTGGATCCATTCCAGGTAGTTTGTACTGCAGTGCAGACCTTTGTGTTCTACACCTACAGGTAGCAAACTGTTTCTGCAGGATATCTGTAGATTAGTTGGCAGTATGGGGTCACACTGTGCAAGTGATAGTGTGTACTGTAGGTGATTGTGTCTGTGCTGCTTCTGCTACATGGTGCTGGTGTTAGCAGAGATATTCAGCCATGTGTACTGTTATACACTGTGATGTTTTATGTCCTCAAGTACTGTCAGATGGACATTCTTGCTCACAGTGATGTCCTGGGGAACACAGGGTGAATGCAGCTGTGTCCAGTATTCATGGAAAGTTATGCCATTCTGGAGGGGGAGCTGCAGACACTTGCTGCTGGGTCTGTGTATCCAGTTCAGCACATTGGTACAGTGCTGGCAGAGGATATTATACTTGTACATCCATCGACATGACATGACAGTATGGCCTTATCTTGCTGTGGTAATACCTCACAGCTGTACAGATTCATACAGGTTACCCAGAGGCAGGGGTCATAAGTCAGGACATTACCCCTATTGTGGTGTACAGGTAGGTTTGTAGCCACTCATTGTTGTGTTTGCAGTCAGGGATAGTATGTGCATATGGCTGTGTGTTGGAGCTTGCACATTCCATGCTGCCCATGATCCCAACCCCCTATTATTCTATCCTCTTCCATACATTATGCATACATTCTCTTATACTTTCCCTATAGTTATCACCTCATCACAGCTGTGTTTTGGTGTTGGTCCACAGTTCATGCAGTGGGACATGGTGGACATGTTACTGTTGTTTGTCCACATGGCCTTGCATATGGCTTATGTGGACTGTGTTATGTTATTTGGGTGTCCATGACATAACAAACATTGGCAGTACGGGTGAGACACAGGCCTTTCACAGAGGCCTGTAGGCAATTTGGTGGTGATGCAGGCCAGCTGTAGCAGGCCATTGCATTCTGTCAGTCCTACAGTCCCAGACTGCCATACAATATATTCCCCTGGGGTGACAGGGTAGGTGTGCTAGGTGTTCATGCCAATACCTTCTATCAGTATTTATCAGGTGGTGTGGATGCTAGCAGGGTGCTACTTACAGCTAGGGACACACCTGCATGGGACACCTGCACTGCATGCTGCATTCTTTCGCTATTGCCATACACAGGTGGGGGTCATATTGTACCCATTCCCAACAGCAGGTATAAGACCAGAGAGGTACCTGCAGGTGGCGCTTGGGTGAGCTGGGTTCATGTGTGCTATGGACACAACTTGCATCTGACTCACAGATATCCATGGGATAGTATGTGCATATGGCTGTGTGTTGGAGCTTGCACATTCCATGCTGCCCATGATCCCACCCCCCTATTATTCTATCCTCTTCCATACATTATGCATACATTCTCTTATACTTTCCCTATAGTTATCACCTCATCACAGCTGTGTTTTGGTGTTGGTCCACAGTTCATGCAGTGGGACATGGTGGACATGTTACTGTTGTTTGTCCACATGGCCTTGCATATGGCTTATGTGGACTGTGTTATGTTATTTGGGTGTCCATGACATAACAAACATTGGCAGTACGGGTGAGACACAGGCCTTTCACAGAGGCCTGTAGGCAATTTGGTGGTGATGCAGGCCAGCTGTAGCAGGCCATTGCATTCTGTCAGTCCTACAGTCCCAGACTGCCATACAATATATTCCCCTGGGGTGACAGGGTAGGTGTGCTAGGTGTTCATGCCAATACCTTCTATCAGTATTTATCAGGTGGTGTGGATGCTAGCAGGGTGCTACTTACAGCTAGGGACACACCTGCATGGGACACCTGCACTGCATGCTGCATTCTTTCGCTATTGCCATACACAGGTGGGGGTCATATTGTACCCATTCCCAACAGCAGGTATAAGACCAGAGTGGTACCTGCAGGTGGCGCTTGGGTGAGCTGGGTTCATGTGTGCTATGGACACAACTTGCATCTGACTCACAGATATCCATGGGGTATTCCAGTTATGCTGGCTTATGTAGGGACATCAGCTGTTTCCCAATACATCAGTCTTATCACCTTTGTGATCTGTAAGTGTTCGGCCAGACGACATCAGTATTCCCTACTACAAGCCCAGATAATGTGATGCATGCCTGTATGTACAATTCCAAGGGTGTGTCCATTTCATGGTTACACATTATATACTGTACGTCTGGGGTACTTTTCCCTGTGTACTGCTTGTATATCTAGCCCAACAGTCATGCCATATCCATCTTTCAGATGGTGACACATATTACCACCATACATTTACAATGGCTTACTACTAGCATGAGTTATACCAGGAGGGAATTGTCTTTGGCATTGCAGTTGTGAGGACTTGGCCCTGTCATAGGCAGTAGTGGACAATGGCCACCAGGTCAAACCTCAACATGCATACATACTGACCACTGTCACACAATATGAAACACACACCAACCTATCACACGCATACCTGCATATTGTACAAATGCTACAATCTATCCTGCTGCCTTGGCCACCTCAGGTCATCTGTGCTCCATTGGTATTATACCTACACATACATGTTACTACATGTCTACATCGGATTGGAAGGGGGGGCGCACCTGACTGTTACAATGTGTGTACATCAGATTGGGGGGCACACCAGACTGTTACTATATGTCTAAATAGGAATGGGGGGCACACCTGACTGTTATTACATTTCTGCACAGGATTAGAGGGGCACACCTGACTGTTACTACATTTCTACATAGGATTGGGGGGCACACCTGACACTTGTACACATTTACTATAACTCTACTGGTATGTTAGGTAATCCATTACATCCTGTATTCTAACCTATCATACTGACTAGAGGCATATCAGTGTACTACGGCTCTTTGGTTTGATTGACCTACATATCAGTTTCTGACTTCCTACCCTTCATAACTTACATACCACTGCCTGACCTGCTGTAGTCTGTGTAGGCCTGGGGGGGAGGTTACCCATAGCCATCATTCAGAGGCCTTAGCACAGCCTTTGTTTGTGTTTGTCTACACCTGTTCTGCTGGCTGAGACTGTTGTTGGGTATGTGAACCTCCCTGACTGGCATGTGTGAGTCATATGGACACACATGTGGCCCACCACATTTCCTGCAGTGGGTTTTGTCGCCATGTGTAGTACTGGCTACTATGGTACCACCAATATTTGTTACAGATCTTATGGTGCCACTACAGGTGTCTACTATCTGCTGGCATCCCATTCAGCCACGTAGTTCCCTTGCATGCTAACATCCATGCCATAGATACAAGTAACAACACATACTACTCCATTGAGCAATTGGTAAGGAGAGAGACTTACCTTGGGTGTGCTAGTACTGAGGATGGTGCTGAATGGCTGCCTATGCTGGATGCACATAGTACACTCCCTATACATGGTTGTGCACAGGTAGTGTCATCTTTGGCATCCCTTTTACTGTATGTGCGAGTCAGAGAGTGGTGTCATTCCCTGAGTCCCTTCTGTGGCAGTGTATGTCATATGCGTTGGCTCATTGGCAAGGCCAGGGCATACTTGCCATGCCTCCTTCTGCCTACTGGGGCAGGCTCAGGTTGTCCTCTTCCAAGTCACTCTGTGCCTGTGCAGGCCTTGGCAATGGTGGGGGGCTGTGTGGCCCTGCCCCATGCTGTCCCTGCTGCAGCTGTTTCCACAGGATCATATTGTGTAGCATAGCACATATGATGACAATCTGAGTACATGTAGCTGGGGAGTACTGCAAGGCTCCACCAGATTTGTCCAGGCACCGGAATCATGACTTGAGCATCCCAAACACATGCTCTATTACAACTCTGGTCTGTGCATGTGCCTCATTATGGAGTTCTTGTTCCGGTGTGTGTGCATTTCTGCTGGGTGTCATCAGCCATGGCTCCAGTGCATAACCAGCATCCCCCACTAGGTGACCATAAGGGATGTCCCCACTGGCAAATCTCTGGTACAGCTGTGTCAGATGCCAGATGTAGGAATCTTGATAGCTTCCAGGGCAGCCAGCACAGACATTCACTATAATGCCCTGGGCATCGCACATGACCTGGCAGTTGATGGAGGGGGAGCCCTTGCGGTTGATGTAGACCCTACCCTGTTCACCAGGTGGTGTGCTGATGCATATGTGCGTGCAGTCTACAGCACCCACTACCTCAGGGTATTCTGCTAATTGGTGGAAGAGATGCATATTGCTGGCCAATGCCTCACGGGTGTTGGGGAAAGATACATGCTCACCGGCATGTGCTGACATGGCATCCAGGAACTGGTGGAGTACCCTGGATGCTGATGCCTGTGAAAACCCCATTATATCTCCAGTTGACTATTGGGAGGTACCTGTAGCTAGTATTCTTAGGCCTACACATACATTGGTATCCATTGGGATGGGTTCCCCTCTGTAAGTTGTGTGTGTGAGGCGTGGCCAGCACAGCTCAACAATTTGCTGTAGGAGGTCCCTGTCCAACCTATAACGCTCCACTATCTCTAGCTCATGTACCCCCTGGTAGGTTACCCTGGGTCTGTACACTCTTCTCCATCTTCTCACTGTGGGGTGGTTGCCAGCATTCTCATCCTCACCACCCTTAGCTTCTTCCACATGTTGATGTATGATAGCTATTGCAGCTCCTATCATTTTGTTGTTTTTGTTTGTTAAAATTCCCTCACTTGTATACACCGGTGGTGTAGAGTATGTGGGAAAAACCAGAGGGAAAGGTGTTTGCATAGTTTATAGTAGTGTTCTGGGCTGGGCTGGTCTGCTGCCTCTGTAATTGGCTGATTCTGACACATTTCACCTGCCAGCTATGCTAGTTCTCCTAGATTACCTTCCTACTGCTGTTTTCCCTTCCCACTGCCTTCCTGTTTAAGTCGGCAGGTGCACCGCGCAAACACAGTACTCAAATGTGCACAGAGCTGCTATTTCCTGGTTTATTTTTTTTTCCCTTTAAAACCTGGTGCGTGGCATGCACACCCGCTTAGGCAATGTAAACAGTGCTAGGCAGCCTCAGACACACCCCCTTGCTTAGCACTGCTAAGCTAAGGGCAAACTCGAGCCACAGGGCTCCAATCCACTTACAGTATTCCTGACACACACTCCTATGATGTCAGCTAACTCCTAGGCTTGCACCAAGCTATTCCTGCTCTTACACTGTTAGGGTTGCCACCTTTTAAGCAGGCCAAAGTGAGACATGGGGGTTTGGCCAATATGACACTGGCCACACCCTCTACCGTGATGTCACCACCAGAGTGATGAAGAAGATGCTGTCATGGGTATGGTGGATGGCTGCTGGAGTAGCAGCTGGATGGATGAATGACTGGATGGATGGCTTGATGGATGGATGGATGGCTGAATGAATGGATGCATGGCTGGATGGATGGCTGGCTGCATCAATGGATGGATGGCTGGCTGCATGAATGGCTGGGAGCTGGATGGATGGCTGGCTGGAGTGGCTAGATGGTTGGTGGGAGTAGCTGCTGGATGGATGGCTTGCTGGATGGATGCCTGGCTGGATGGATGACTGGCTGAATGAATGGATGGATGGCTGGTGGCATGGCTGGCTGGCTGGATGGATGGAGGATGGCTGGATGGATGGAGGATGGCTGGCTGGCTGGATGGAGGAGGAGGATGGCTGGCTAGCTGGAGGAGGAGGATGGCTGGCTGGCTGGCTGGCTGGAGGAGAAGATGGCTGGCTGGCTGGATGGAGGAGGAGGATGGCTGGCTGGCTGGAGGAGGAGGATGGCTGGCTGGAGGAGGAGGATGACTGGCTGGCTGGCTGGCTAGCTGGCTGGATGGAGGAGGATGGCTGGCTGGCTGGCTCACTTGATATATAAAAAAAAAATTGTGGTCTTTTTTTAGCAGCTGTAGAATCGTTTAAAACAAAGCACTCCTACAGCCGCGATCTTTACAGGGCTCTTCCTGCCCCAATCCCTACCTCTTTTGTGAATTGCAGCCAATTGCTGCACGAATTAAAGCACCCAGACCTAACAGGCAGCAGCTTTGCCTGCAGGTCTGGGTTGGTGATGTAACTGAATTGCCATGAAAAAGCCTGAGGTAATTGTGACTTTTCCACAGCAATTCAGTGCGATCTCAAAAGCGGGACTTTTCAGGTCCCACTACTTGATACAGTGGGCAACAAGATAAGGTGGCTAAACCCATGAGTGCCCCGCTGACAACAGGATGGGTGGCAACCTTATCCACTGTTGGATGCTGACTAGCATGCAGGGGAAATCTGGGATTCAGTATCATTCCCCTCATTTGCATAGGATTGCCTGCTGATGCATAGTTACAGGTCCCACACTGAGCCTCCCCCCTTAGCAATCACTATTCACTGGCCATGTTGTCTTCTGCCTGCCACTGAATATAAAGGCAAAATAGTGATTTTGGTTAGAACGCTTATTTTAGGGATTTTATTTTATTTTTCGTCCGATCCCATTTGCGCGCTGCTGCCCTACTCTTAAACAGCCGAAATCAGCTAAAAAAAGTTCATTTTTTTATTTTTACAACTATTTTCCATGCCACTGGCCATATATTCAGCCATTGGCATGCTTTCTACATAATATCCACCCTTTATTTGGAGCTGTCATGGCTCTGTTTTGTAGTTTGCAGAAATGCACTTGGTTACTAACCGAGTACATTGCTGCAGATTACACTAGTCCTGCATGGCCGGCTTCCAGCTTCCTGGATCGCAAATTCACCTCATTTGCACGGATTTCACCTGCAAATGGGGTAATTTGCATACAGGAGTTGAGTCCGTGCAGGACTAGTGCAGGAGCACTTGTGCATGTCCCTGCAGCTTATTAGTGGTTCGCACGGCAGACATATTGCCTGCTAAGGTTCCTGCACTAGTCCTGCACTCCATGCAGGGCTTGCTGAATCCTGGGGATAATTTAAATGCTCAGTCTATTTTCTGTTTTTATTTTTCAAAATGTAGACAATGGAGAAACTGTAAAATGTACTTCACAGTAATGCCCTCAGATGTTAGGTATCAAATATGAATGGATGATGGAAGTTTAACTCACATACATTTGACACTCAGTACTATGAAGACTAAACTGCAAATCTGAGCTAAAGTAACAAAAGCTTAAATTTGCTGTAAAACTTCTAAAGCACTTTTGCAGGGAGGCTGTGCCCTCTTGAATTTCATGAAGGAAGGGTTATGCCTCCTATATCCCATTCTATACTAAGACCTAGACTGCTGTAACTCAGAATAAGGGAAGTCCTCTGAGAAACTGCAATTTTAGACTTAATATTTAAACAAAACCAAAGGTGGAGCGTTGACCTTCTGTGCATTTAAATTTCAAATAAATCACATCCCGTGTCTTAGATAATACCAGCATTATTCCTGTACAGTGCAACAGGGTATGCAACCCATTCACCCTAGCATCAAAAACAGAGCGAGCTTCTATAGGATATGAATGTATACAATTCATCAACAGGTCAAAATCAAAGCAAATCCACCCTTTCTGCTCCTAGCTGACACCCAAGCATTTCTCTTTCCTGATATTGCCCATGTAAAGAATCTTTGCAAATAAGCCAATGTTTCCCTTGTAACTTCTATTTGTGCTGTGATTAATAATGAATTATTTATAGCATGTTTCTTAATAAACTTTCAAACTTTATGCATATTCCTACCAAGACTTGTATTATGTGACTTTTGAAAGGTAGAAAAACAACCAAGGGATAATAGCAATGTCTTTCAGATTTTCCCAGTTAAAGGCTGCCACAGCAGATCACTGGACCGCAGACTGATTGGCAGTGACGTTTTTACTGTGTCAAGTTGCCAGGCCGGTGCCCAGCCTTCACAAAAGGCGCGCGCGCACACACACACACACACACACACACACACACACACACACACACACACACACATGCACCTATATGTCTTTAAAACTCACTTGACTGTAGGGAGAACATGCAAACTCCACACAGAAGGCTCTCCAGCCAAGATACTGTAAGGTGACAACGATAACCACTGCACCACCATGGCCGACAACTAAGGGATAATCTGATTATAAAAGAAATTGAGCTAGCCTAATTACTAAAATGGTGGAATCCTTAAAATGTGGACTTGATACTATTATTTCAAATCCCATACATTAGAAGAACCCCCCTACCCCCCCACCAAAAAAAAAATCCATAGTGGATGCAGTTTCTAGTTTCCTGCAGCATTTTTCATGGTCCCCTCCATAAGTGAAAAAGGTGGGCATTCACGAGTACTCTTTTAGGAAGTATTATTCAACTGCAGGCTGTTTATTTATGTACTTATTTATTTTTGTAACAACACAAAATTAATTTCTGTGTGATATTTCAGTTTCCCTTGCATTCCCTGCTATGCATGCACTTGCTACAAAAGTTAGCCCTTTATCTAGCACAGTTTTTAGGCAGTTTTGTTCAATTGCACACTCTTTTGTGTAACATCACATTATTACTTTTTGTGTAATTTCAACCCCAAACACAAAAAGGTTGGACATTTAGCAAGGTAAGATTTCTGTAAATATGTGTGTGTGTGTGTGTGTGTGTGTGTGTGTGTGTGTGTGTGTGTGTGTGTATATATATATATATATATATATGCACACACACACACACACACACACACACATTCTATATAGATATATATATATATATATATATATATATATATATATATATATATATATATATATATATATAAAGTTCAAAAGACTGAAACTCAAAATATCGAAAATGAAATTTGTACCTTCTCCACTCTTGTGAGATCTCAAAGTTGGTATAAATAATTAGGATGGGGAGAAGGATAGAGGGGACTTGCTCCCAGCATTAAAAATGTTTTTGATATTTTGAGTTTTAGATATTTTGATTTTCAGTCTTTTGAACTTTTGATATTCTGACAAAGACCTATGTATGTATATATGTTTTTAGTATATTGTTTTATCAGTAAATATATTTGTTTATTTCTTATGTGATCCTGTTTAGCTGGGTTGTGCCTGCAGATGGTCCATTGAGATCAGTGCACTACCCAGTTAAATAAATATAAGTAAATAAATGAATAAATAGCATGTAGCATCAAACAATTAATTTGTTTGCAATTTCAGTTCGCCCTTTACATGTGGAAATGATTCTTGGTACTTTTATTCAGCTTCATCCTGTTAGTTGTAACATTTCAAAATTAATTTGTGCAAGCTAGTTTTTAGGTAGTATAGTCCAACCCCCTGCACACACACACACACATAGATATGCACACACACACACACTCAGGAACAGCAGTTTTAAGGAGCGTTGTTGAACAGTGCTCTGTTAGCATCAACATATATGCACACATAGGGAAAGTCAGGCATTCACAGAGTACAGCTATTTGACTACTTTTTTAACTCTGCACAGTTTGTTATAGAATGAAACAAATTAGTTTGTACAAGCATTTGGGTATCACTTATGGTATGTCTTTTATCTGGCCTTCTTGAAGAATGCTATACATCAGGTTCACCTTTCCCAGTCCATGCTACAGGATGCATTCCAGTTTGTACATGTGTACTGTTTCTTACAAATAGCTTAAAGAGCTACCATGAATATAAACTGTACAATATTCTAGCTACTGTCCACTTGTGAGTCTGGGATTTGTTATTTGATGCATGCTGCACAGACAGAGCAATTATTATTATTGTAAATGCTTACAAAATAATAACAGGTTCTACTTTTTTCCCCCTTTATCTATATATTTAGCTCTATCAGCTCAGAGATTTGCTGTTTTATTAATTGATAATCTATATACAATTTAGGCTTTGGTCTTCTAGTGTCCTATCAATGATGGTGTTGTCAGGCTTCCTTTAAGTAAACTGGGTATTTACTAATGGCAATCTCTAGGCAATTACACTGAACTTCACATTTTTTAACCAGTATTACTTTGAGGTATATTTACTTGATGAAGACTCCTTTTCATCAGAGTAAGGAAGTACCATGTAAAAACAAATGCACATGTGAGTATGTGTGTGTGTGTGTGTGTGTGTGTGTGTGTGTTTATATATATATATATATATATATATATATATATATATATATATATATATATATATATATATATATATAGTTAGGGGGGTGTGTAGGGGTGAAGCCCCCCACCTATTTCCGTTTAAAATGTGTAGTTTTTCTTGTATTTTCATGCCTTTAAATGAAAATAGGTGGCTGTACCCCCCACACCCCCCTTAACTATATATCACAAGTCCAGGGTCGCACAACATTGGGGAGAGGGGCAAATCCCTGTTAAGTGCCTTGAATACTGGTTGTCGACCAAATGAGTTGTCAACCAAATGAATTTCGATCAAATGGTCTGTCAAACATATGAATTAGACCCAGATATATATGTATATATATATATATATATATATATATATATATATATATATATATATATATATATATATATATAGATGTGTGTGTATATACAGTGTTATATATAGCTATATACATATATATATATATATATATATATATGTATGAGAGCCCCTCATTTGTTCCAACTTTCAAATGTTCGAAACTCATATGGCCGAATCATATGAGCAAATGTTTGAAAGGTCAACAAATATTAGCGGAGATCCCGCTACAGTGCGGGACTGGGGATTCCCCTTTCCTGTACTGTAGTGCAATCTCAGAGTGAGAATATGTAAGTAGCAGGGGATGTGGGGGGTGCAGGGGCCTTGTCCCCCTGCATAACACAGTTTTACTGTGTTTACAGGTATGTAAATGGTTCGATTTCAGGATGTCGCTCTTTCGGAATGTAGATCATATGGTGTCGGCCATATGAAAGTCGGCATTCTGAACGGTCGACATTCTGAAGTAGACCCATATATATATATATATATATATATATATATATATATATATATATATATAAATATATATATATATATATATATATATATATATATATGGGTCTTCCTGAAATTATCGAAAGACCAGATGGTCGAAGACAACATCATCCAGACAACATCATTGAATGCTGAAAACACACTCAGACCATCAAAAAAAAGCCCAGGAACAGAACAACTCAACCACCATGATGAACACTGCCCTTTCCCCATTGTAGTGCAATCTCAAAATTGGTATATTTATTTGGGGGGAGTGCAGCCCCCCACATGGGGGTGTGTGTGGGGGTTGAAGGCCCCTACTTTGAAGGGTTATATGTGCTTCATTATCTGTTTTTATGTCCTGGTGACCAAGTGTTCTTTTCCTGAGGATGGCTTTCTGTGTTCCCGGTGTTCAATGTTTTCAGATTTTGAAGTTTTTGTCTCGGTGATTCTGTCATTAACGATGTGGTATCTCCATTTTCTGAAGTAGACTCTATAGATATATGTATTACACATAAATGTGTGTGTGTGTGTGTGTGTGTGTGTGTGTGTGTGTGTGTGTGTGTGTGTGTGTGTGTGTGTGTAGATATATATATATATATATATATATATATATATACATACACATATATATATATATGTGTATATATATATATATATATATATATATATATATATGAATATATATATATAGATATAGATATATACACATTACATATATGTATTAGAAATATATATACAGTAGATATAAAATGTCTACACACCCCTTTTAACATTCCAGGTTTTTGTGATATAAAAAATGAGACCACAATAAATAATTCCAAAACTTTTCCCACCTTTAATGTGATCTATAACCTGTACAATTCAATTGAAAAACAAAAAAAATCTGTTAGGGGAAAAAATATAAAAAATAAAAAACATACAATATGCTGGTTGCATACATGTGCATACGCTTAAACTAATACTTTGTTGTGTGTGCACACCCTTAAACTAATACTTTGTGGAAGCATCTTTTGATTTAATTTCAACATTCAGTCTTCTTGGATAGGAGTATATCAGCATGGAGCATCCTGACTTGGCAATATTTGCACTCTCTTCCTTTCAAAAGTGCTCCAAATGTGTCAAATTGTGAGGGCATCTCTTGTGCACAGCCCTCTTCAGATTTCCTTTTGGATTTTGGCCTGGGCTCTGGCTGGGCCATTCCAAAACTTTCATTTTCTTCTGGTGAAGCCATTCTTTTGTTAATTTGGATGTATGCCTGGGGTCATTGTCATGTTGAAAGGTGAAATTCCTCTTCATCTTCAGCTTTCTCACAGATGCTTGAAGGTTTTGGGCCAAAAGTGACTGGTATTTGAAACTGTTCATAATTCCCGCCACTTTGACTAAAGCCCCAGTTTCAGCTGAAGAAAAGCAACCCCAAAGTATGATACTGCTACTACCATGCTTCACAGTGGGGATGGTGTTCTTTTGGTGATGTGAAGTGTTGTTTTTGTGCCAAACTTACCTTTTGGAATTGTGCACAGAAAGTTCAACCTTGCTCTCATCAGACCATAACACATTTTTCCATATGCTTTTGGGAGACTTGATGTATTGTTTTGCAAATTTTGGCCAGGCCTGGTTGTTTTGCTGTGTAAGAAAAGGCTTCTGTCTTGCAACCCTATCCTATAGTTCAGACATATGGAGAATACAGGAGAATGTTGTCACGTAGTACACAACCAGTACTTGCCAGAAATTCCTTCAGTGTTGCTTTACGTCTCTTGGCAGCCTCCCTGACCAGTTTTTGTCTTATCTTTTTATTAATTTTGGAGAGACTGGCAAAAAAAAGAAGTAGCGTCACCAAAGGCAGAGCACATCAAAATATAAAACTCCAAAAACAAATGCTTCTGCCACCAATTCCACTTAAAAACACTTAAAACTTGAAAACTTTAATAAAATATATGATGATAAGATAAAATAAAATAAACATACTGGCTCATAAACCGGATAAGCGCTTTCGGTATAATACCTTTTTCAAATCTTAAATGTTTGCCAGTGAAACTTCTTAAATACCTTCATTTCCTAGTGTTCACTCACTTAGATGCATTTAGTAACCATAGCAGCATACACACCCTTCTAATTATGTAATTTTGAGTGCTGAAGAGCTTTCCCTTTTAGTGCAGGTTTTAAAGGGACAAATGCATTCAGACCTGGTGACTGATCTGATTGCAAATTCATTATCCACTTCATCTCTTTAATTTCTGTTCGGTTTACTAAATCCCCACCTCTTGGTGTTTCATGAAGCCTAGCTAGTGCCATGAACTTGAAAGAATGACTGTCATTTATACTAATATGCATATAAAGTGCATTGCTTGTAACTTTTTTCTTATGTCAGATAAGTGCTTTAGGATACGTTCCTTGAGCATTTGATTAGTTTTCCCTATGTAGTATGCCTTGCAGTGACTGCAGGTTGCCACATAGATAATGTTCTTACTCTGACAGTTTGCAAATCCTTCAAACTTATAGTTCCTTATCTAACCCACTTCTTAACTTTGACTTTGAAAGTGGTACTTTGGAGCTACCAACAAACAGGGGAGACACCTTGTCATTTGAGAGCATATATAAGGAAGTAGAGAATGCAGCTTTTAAACTAAAGTGACTACAATGGCAACACTTTCATATGGAGGCATGCCTTCACCATCACATTATCCCACGAGGTTTAAGAGTAAGATGCATGCCAACTTATGGAAATATGTATCCTGAATTGTTTGCCAAATGGCAAAGGATTAATATAGAAACTAGTTTCAGTTATATGAAACTTTTGATAGAATTTTTTAAACCTCAGGAGGTTGAAGCAGCAACCCTAATTGAACAAAAACAGAATGAACTGGAACAAATGACATTATCTGATAACAATTTGATGAAGCTAGGGGTGCTGCAGGACAGGCTTGATGCTTATGATACCAAGTTAAAAGGAGTGAAAAGTTACAAACTATCCAGGGATTTTAATGATTTTAGGAAGGGTCACCTGTTTGAATGGCCAAAAGATAAGAAAATGACCATACAGACCAGGACTAATGTAAACAATGGAATAGTAGCAAGCCATGAAAAGGAGGAGACTGTCACTAGGAAACCAACGAGAATTGTAGTAGAAGCAGAAGTGCATACTACACCCAGGCAAAACAACAGAAAGGTTTCAACAACACATGAAGCTGTAATACATGCTCTGGAGACTAATGTTAGCTTGGTGATCAATACTGAGAGCATAGAAGAACTATCTGAGCAGGGTGAAGAAAATATATCCATTTTGAATAATAACAAGAATTTGGATATACAGAATGCCACTAAACCCAAAGATGGGGTGGTACATTTACCGCTTTACCAACAGCTTCCTTTTTTGTTGCAGAACAACACCCCGAGGGAAGTACGACCCCAGCACAGGGAGAGGAAGAAATGGAGGTTTCAGGAATAAATGATTCCCTTGTATTTAATATACCACATATTTTATTAACAAGAGATCAGACTCGACTATTAGAGAAAGGAATGAGTTTCATAACCTCCTTGCGTTCACCAATGAGTGAATTTATTCTAGATTTATTAAAATCTTTTGGGAGGAATGTGACTTTAAGGCATCTCTTCGGAAATACAAACAATGATGAATCTCAAACTAGAATTGGATATAGGAAACCAAGTACATTTGTCCCTGTATGTCATCTGGTTGTTGTTGCCTTTGTGCGATTATGTGAAAATGAAGTGGCTGAATATAGACAGCAAAAGGGAAGTAAACATTTCCACAACTTAACTCTAAATGAGAAGAGAGCACTATCTGAACTACAGAATATGAAGGACATCATGATCAAACAAGCTGACAAAGGAGGGGCAATTATAGTTATGGATATGTCGCTCTATGATACCAAGATGAAGGAGATTCTAGCGGATATAGCCACCTACAGGAGGATTGATAAAAGAGAATTGAACACCATTATACATAGTGTACAAGACATACTTTATGACAAGCTCATGAATAGATTGATAAGCAAAGAGCTGTTTGATTTTTTTGAAGTATGTCATCCCACTATACCTAGCATCAATGGAATGCCTAAGGTGCATAAGAATCTACATGACCCTCCGATGCGACCAGTCGTTTCAAGAAAAGGATGGATAACTGAACCCCTTTCTATTTTAATAGAAGGGGAGTTAAAGAAATTGCTACATCATGCACATGCAATGATCAAGGACTCGGCTGAGTTCTTAAGTAGACTTTACAAGAAACTGCAACAGATGAATACTTGTAAGAATTTATTATTGGTAACTATGGATGTGAACAGTTTGTTCACATCCATACCCAATGATTTGGGGATTGAAGCAATCAGAGACTTTGGTGTGTAGCACAAAGCAACCAATGATATCCATTTACTATGTAGTCTCTTGGAATTGGTCTTATATAACAATGTGTTTCTGTATGGTAGTACTTACTACTGGTAGAAGTCGGGGGTAGCGATGGGAACTCCATGTGCAAATAGTTATGCCAATCTGGTCCTGGCAAGATGGGAAGAGCTATGGAAAGCGGATATTAACAACAAATGGAATAGAAACATAGTTTTCTATAATCGATTTGTGGATGATGTCTTTCTCTTATGGGATGGCGATTTAACCTCCTTGGAACATTTTGTACAATTTTTGACCAACACAACTTCATTTCTGAAGTTTGAAGTGACATCTTCTAATACAGAGATAGAATTCTTGGATGTTAAGTTAATGTTAGATGACACAGGAAGCATCAATACTAGAATGTATATGAAACCTGTATGGCGCAATCATTTACTACACAATACTAGCATGCATCCCAGGCATGTTCTTGACAACATAGTGACTAACCAACTAACTCAAGTGTCCAAGCTCTGCATGAGGGATGAGGATTATAGGGAGGAGCAAATTAAACTTATCAATGACTTTAATAAGAGAGGATACAAAGTCAAAGAGACACAGACCAATGAAGCAACTACCTTGGAACTATGCTCTCAGAGGGGAAGACCCTATTTCTTGGACCAAGGTGAAATAGTTAAGATCAAGCGAAAGGAGGCAAAGTCCAATCTGAGATGCCAGTTGACATATAGTACTGACAATTTTGCTATTCGTAATACCATCAGAAAATTTTGGCCAGTGCTAACATATGACAACAAAATTAGGGAGATTGTTGGAGATCAACCCAGCTTTTCTTTTAAGAACAGGAAAAACTTAAAAAGACTATTATGTTATAAAACAGAAACTGAAGCTATTTCTGAAAACAGGAGTTTTCAGATGAACAGGAGAGTTGGAACATTCAGATGTGGAAGTTGCAAGGCATGCTCTCATATAAACATCTCAAATACTTTTTCACATCCCCTGACTAAAATGAACTATAAGTTTGAAGGATTTGCAAATTGTCAGAGTAAGAACATTATCTATGTGGCAACCTGCAGTCACTGCAAGGCATACTACATAGGGAAAACTAATCAAATGCTCAAGGATCGTATCCTAAAGCACTTATCTGACATAAGAAAAAAAGTTACCAGCAATGCACTTTATATGCATATTAGTATAAATGACAGTCATTCTTTCAAGTTTATGGCACTAGCTAGGCTTCATGAAACACCAAGAGGTGGGGATTTAGTAAACCAAACAGAAATTTGAAGAGATGAAGTGGATAATGGATTTGCAATCAGATCAGTCACCAAGTCTGAATGCATTTGTCTCTTTACAACCTGCACTAAAAGGGAAAGCTCTTCAGCACTCAAAATGACATAATTAGAAGGGTGTGTATGCTGCTATGGTTACTAAATGCATCTAAGTGAGTGAACACTAGGAAATTAAGGTATTTAAGAAGAAGTTTCACTGGCAAACATTTAGGATTTGAAAAAGGTATTATACCGAAAGCGCTTATCCGGTTTATGAGCCAGTGTGTTTATTTTATTTTATCTTATCATCGTATATTTTATTAAAGTTTTCAAGTTTTAAGTGTTTTTAAGTGGAATTGGTGGCAGAACCATTTGTTTTTGGAGTAATTTTGGAGAGACGTCCAGTTCTTTGCAACATCACTGCTGTCCCATATTTTCTCCACTTTTTGATGACTGTCTTCACTGTGTTCCATGGTATAGCCAATGCTGTGGAAATGTTTTTGTCCCCTTCTCCTGACTGATACCTTTTAGAAATGAGATCCCTTTGATGCTTTGTAATCTCTCTGTAAACCATGGCTTTTGCTGTAGCAGGCAACTGAGTAAATGTCAGGAAAATCCTCTAGGACAGCTGAATTTTATTTGGGGTTAATCAGAGTCTCTTTAATTGATAGCAGGTGTGTACCCAAGAAGACTGAATGTTGTAATTAAATCAAAAGGTGCTTCAACAAAGTATTAGATTAAGGGTATTCACATGCAACAAAACATTAGTTTAAGGGTGTGCACACTTATAAAACCAGCCTATTGTAAATTTTTTATTTTTTATATTTTTCCCCTAACAGATTTGTTTGTTTTACAATTGAATTGTAGAGGTTATAGGTCACATTAAAGGTGGGAAAAGTGTTGAAATGATTTATTGTGGTCTCATTTTTTCATATCACAAAAACCTGGCATTTTAACAAGGGTGTATACTCTTTTTATATCCATTGTAAATATATATATATATATATATATATATATATATATATATATATATATATATATATATATATAGTTTTTAAAGGTTAATATGCAGTGCTTATGTTTCTGTACATCTTCTGCCTTTAGACATCCTTTTACACAATCCAGTGTAGAGAAAATAGGCTTATATTAAATGCAAACAAAATGCAAGATAGTTACATTTGGCAGACAAATCATTCCTACATCATATAGCATTGAAAATATCCCACTTCAGAATGAAAATGTAATTAAGAGACCTGGAAACCTAGGTTGATAATCCCCTTTCCTTTGATTAGCATATGGAACTGGTTATGAGGAAATCCTTCTACTTGGCACTGCTAATCACCAAAGGAATTTCATCTAAATCTAATGATGTTATTGTTCCCTTGAATTCAGCACTGGTCAGACCAGTTATACAATACAGGTGATCTATTTGGGATGCTACCAGGCATATTAAACAGTTTGAAAAAAAAAACAAAACAGAAATTTCTAACAAAGGTCATAGAAGTAAACTACAAAGGAAAAGAAATAGAAGCATTGTCCCTCTTTTCTGTGCCTTAATGGCTCCTCAGAGGACACCTCTACCTTTCCCTCTAAGTAACCATGTACCCAGTAGTCCAGGATCTCTTATACATTTACAAATCAAACAGTCCCACAAATTCCTGAATAAGAGATCTAAACCTGCTTCAGCAGATCAATAAAACAAGGTGGAAACAAAGCAAGTAAAGCAGTGTGATACACAATCTACTTTTAATGAGACCTGGATAAATGGATGAGTAATTCATACCTCTCAACCATACCAAATTCTTCAGTATTTACCAGTTTTTGCAGCCAAAATAAAGTGATGCCACTAATTCCCAAGTGGCCCCTTCAATTCGTGATTTTTTTCTTCTTTTATTTTATTTTTGGTCCGCAGGATCAGGATAAGAAAATTAATTTGCTTTCTCTGGCAGCTCAACTTCCAATATCCAGTGTAAAAACAACACTAAAAATAACAGTATAGGAAAGGAGCTCTTTACCATCTCTTCTGAAAATAATAACAGCAACGCAGACACACCAGCTACATAACAGAAGGTGTGCTTAATGACTACAGTAAATGTGCCATTTGTTAAACTCGTTCATCCTTCGAGCCAAAACTTACCTTTTCAGTGGCTAAAGAAACAACCTCTCTGTGTCACCTTTAGAATTACGATGTAGGAAATAAAACTCTTGCAATTATTTCCTGTGCGGAAATATCTATTTTCTCTCCTGCCTTCTGTTTCTCACACTTCACTAGTTAATGTGCAAAGGCAACACAGCGCATATCTACATGCTAATTACATGTCTGAAAGCCTTCTACATGGTGCTTTCCATCTACATGGTAGTTTGTCATTTTCTGGGCAGTGGCAGGAGTCACGAGAGCAGGATCAGTGACGTCCTTGCTTAGAATCCTGTTTCCTAGGTAACCAGTAGCTTTGTTACTTGTGCAAACTACAGAAACTGAACAGACTGTGCCACCAAAATAGCTTTCAAGGTAAAACACACACTTCTATCTCTTCCCCGAGTAAATAGAAGTAATATTTTTTAATAATTGGTTCTGCTTATACCTCTCAGCTGTCCAGATTGTTGCCTCATATTTTTGTCTGGTTCTCATAAAATTGAGGTTTTCTTTAAAATCGTGGAGGACTAAAGTCACTAATTAATGGCAGATATTTGATTTAGAGACTTCATACCCTTCAGAAAATGTATGCAAATGCTAAACCCGTTATTCTAACAGGTTTCTAAGTTAAGAACAGTATTTAGAAACTGTCCCTATTTTGGGCCTTTTTCACCCCATTATTTTTGGCTTTGCCCAGATTTCTTGTGCTAAAAAATTGAGAGGTATGAAAATGGGACTTAACTTATTCATCTTGCTTTGGATGGAGTCAGTGGCGTAGCTGGGGGGGGTGGCGAGAGGGGCGGTCTGCCCCAGATGGCACTTTTGGGGTAAAAACATGTTTTTAAGGGCAGTGTCTACTTTTATGTTGTACTTCTACATACATACCTCATGTTTTAATCACATTTTGTTATGGCACAACATGTCCGGGCTAGTGAACATCGGCCTGTGTAAATGCTGCAGATATTAAGTTGAGCAATTCTTAGTACCTTGTAGGTGGGGGCATTTGCTTGCTGTATTGTATGAAGAACTAAGATATGGGTCAGTTTTGTATTTCCTGTTCACTGTATTTTGCAGCTAAAATATAACTACTGAGGGTTCTAATAGCTTAAATTGCTGAAGCAAGATGATGCCTTGTGTATAATCCTTTATAGTAAATGAATGAGAGAACGTAATGCGTATGGTCCTGCAAGTTTATAGGGCAGAGTTTGGGAACTTTAAGTATCCAGTTAATTTAATTTAACACAGTCAACAGTAATGTCTAGTTATAAAAAGGCAAACAACATTGCCATCTATACAAAAATATAGGTGGTCAGTAGTCTGCATATGGATTTTTTCCCCCTGTAATATTTATGGTAACTAAATTGAACTGAGGCTATGTAGATGCATGTGTGTAGCTACTGGAGCTTAAATAGGGATTGATATAAACTTCAGCATTCTTCTTTAAGAATGGTACAGTCTGCATCATGTCTGTGCATGTTGTCACAAGTGTTCTTCACCGCATAAGGGGAATTTTCGATCATGTTGTTGCTTCACCAAGTAAGGGAATTTTACAGTAGTGTAGTGTGTGTGTGTGTGTGTGTGTGTGTGTGTGTGTGTGTGTGTGTGTGTGTGTGTGTGTGTGTGTAGGGAGAGAGAATGAGACAAGAGAAGTTTCACCATGTATTGAAATTTACTTTTATTTTTGGTAGGCAAGCCAAGAACACCTGATGTAAATTTCTAACATTAGGTACATAAAAACAAAGTGCATTTTTACCCCAGGTTTCTTTTCTTTTATGGAAGCACATGTTATAGGTTGCTTAAATATGGCTGATGGCAGATAGGAGATGCACCTGATCACATCTGAGTTAATGAATGTTAATACACAGTAAGCCTGGCAATAAATAAATAAATAAATAAACAAATAAATAAATAAATAAATGAATAAATGAATAAATAAATAAGCAGGTACAGCAACTGAATATGAGAATATTTCAGCAGAACAATTTCCCTAGCATGATTAGCTGCTCAGATTATTAAAAAGTGTAGTACATGGTGGATAACTGGATTATGGAGCCCATTCCAGGAAGTATCAGTGTTATGATTTCGTCCAAATATTCATGCATTTTTTTAAAGTCTTAACTTTATTAAATGTCGTCATATCGTTATTCAAACCAATAACAAGTAAACACAATAACATTTATTACACAATCATATTACATAACTTGCCAAGCCAGCCAAAAGGGTAACAATATGGCATATGATATCAAAAAATGATGTTGAACATGCTTATGATTAACACAGCATTCAGCCCTTTCATCCTAAACCACAATGCTCACCCACCACAATGTATAGACCTCAGATATTTCGATTTTAATTCCAGAATTCCTGTCTCCATAATCTCAGTTCCGTTTTATTAACTATTTCCTCACAAAACAAGATCTGAGGCTGCCAACATGTTGTTGCACTACTTCTGCTGTCTAGCACCATCCTTACAAAAACAGATAGTTAAGCTAAGTCCTTACAGAGCAGAATGTGATTTAACCCTTTATACAATACTTTTTGTTTGTAACATTTCCTCCCAATACAGTCCACTGCTATTCTACTTATCTTGAGATCTTAAAGCATCTCAGTTCTGATAATTAAGCAAACAATACATCAGTGCCTCAGTTTTCAACTATTTTATCATATTCTTGAGTGCAGATTTTCTCCTTTGATGAAATCTGTTCCTCTGTTCTGTTTTAAAAACAAAATGGCTATGAGGGTCAAGTGGGATAACTAGCACTAAATGTGAAAACAGACTGGTGCTCACTCTGTTTAATGTGATTTCAGACTGGTCCTTGTGGTGAATGAATACCGCCAGTGCCAAACATAGCTGAAGTAGTAGGAATAAAGTGCACACAGGTCTGTTTCAAGACATAGCTTACAAAGAAAAATCTGTTTCCAAGAGCATAAAGAGAATATGCATTTCTGTCCTGAGTATGGACTTATACCTTTTCCCACCCAGAGTGGACTACATACATGCTACTTATAGAGCTGAGACTTGCACCTCTCTTTTTGTGAAGCGGTACCTTCCATTGCACCCCTAGGTACATTATCTGCCTATTACACAAGGTAGTATTGCACACACACACACACACACACACACACACACACACACACACACACACACACACACACACACACACATATACACACATGTAGCATACATGTGCAGGCTAGTTGATACAACTGATACAGAGTGCAGTATTTTCAACCATCAGAATAACTGAATAATAAAATTAATTTTACCATGAGGAGTCATGAACATTTTGTCTACTCCCAACAATCAGCCCATACAGGCACAGTTTATAGTTAGAGTTAGAACACCTAAATTGTCATGCTCCTTTACATGAATTAGCTGCTATGGGTTATCTCCACTGTAAGGCTTCGCCTCTGTCACAGAGCTGCACTCAGTAATAATTAATTTTACTAGAGAGTGACTGTTGTTTACTTCAACATTCAGCACACTATAATAACTTTTGGGTTAAATCTTCAGTTATCAACTTTATTTAGTGTCATTACTTACAACCTGTGAAACGCAATGGTATTCTTTTAAAGTTAACATATTAAATGTGACTTGGAGTGTCCCTTCCGCAGACTGAGTGCATTTTGCATGCAGATAGAAATTGTTTATAAGTGCCACTGTGCCAGATATTGACTTGTATTGTAGATGGACTGCAACAGTATGTGGAAATGAATAATAGAAATCCTTTCTGTGGATCGCATGTTTGCTAGAAAGGAAAGGTCAGTATCACTTGATACAGAGTGACAAATGGTGTGTCTGCATGCATGCATGCTTGTTTAAATGAAACTTCCTGGCTTGCTTGTAGTACTGTGAAGGTAAATTCATGATAATGGAATGATTTTACTAGTGAAAACAACATAGATAAAATGCAATTATGCTCATAAGTTATTATTTACAGTTAGAGGTTCTTCATGCTTTGTTAGACTATTCCCCCTGAAGTATAGTGCCAGATGTGCTTTGTGGGGTAGAAGGTAAATTTGCATGAGTTTTCTGTGATGTGTTTAGTAGTAGTGGGTTCTGGGTATGAAAAATTATTTCTGTGACATTCCTAGTGCACTTTGAGTAAAGAGATGTATTGACTATCTTTTTATGAAAATAATTATCAGTCTGAGTTTAGTAAATACATTTTGATTTGTAACTAGTGGTCTGCAATAATTTTGCCCAGAAGTACAACTGTAGAAAATGTGATTACATGCTCAGAAATGCTCATCTCTTGTTTTAACTTAATAAATCATGAATCCTGTTTTCTTATTTTTAATAAGAATGCAAAGTGATCTATGACAAATATCTTACCCAAGACATTTTTAATCATCATTTAGTTTAACAATTAGCATGCTGTTATCAAGAGTAATCCTTCCTCTACAATACGTTTTACATTTTTGCATTCAGTCACTAGTATTATGTCCCTTGAGGCTATGTAGCAACCATTTCCTGTTCACTGACAGGTTGTTATTGCTCTCTAGCAGTAAATCTACTTGTGAAAGATGTAGCTACCAATAAAAACCAGAGAAAAACCTCTCATTTTACACAGCTATCACCACATTCCTACCGCTCCAGAATATACCACTAACACTAACACACAGAGCACATATGGCTGCCTGGACACACTGCCACAAATAATGTCCAAGTTATAGGTGGTGCTATAGTTGGATGCACTGATACACCACTCACTAAGCTGAACAAAGAAGTTGTCTCTGTTGTATCAGAATTCATGATGATGCCAGGCACTCAGTTCCCTTCACCTGAGGTATGCCTATGACATGGTCAGTGTTCACATGGGATTGAACAACCTAAGATATGCCATTTTGGAAGATATGAAAGGTTTAGCTATTGATTTGTTTTTCTGGCTGGAAAGAAAGTAGTCTTGAGCAGTGTCTTGTCATCACCATGAATAATGACACAATACCAATAAAAACATTGAGTTCTACACTAAATCAATGACTGGCATCATTTTCATCTGGTGTGCCTATTGTGCAGAGTCTGCATGTAGTAGGTGGATTCAACACTCTAAATTGACCATTGATGTGACTGTGCTTCTGTGTGGTATGGATGAATGACAGTGGCAGGGAGAGACACCCGGCAGTGTTAACACCACAACCCCATATACAAAAATTGGTAAAATGGGGTTGATGTCAATGCTGATACCAAGAAGATCCGGTATTTATCATCTTACAGGAAGGAAATAGACATTCCCATTTTTGGAGATGGCTGTCATCTTTCCCTGCAGGGCTCCTGCATACAGGATAAGACATCTGCTTCCACATAGTAACCTTTTTTTACATATTCAGTTTTCTACTCCTACCAACATTAACAAATCACATTCAGGCTCATTTCAATGTTGCATTGCTAATTGCTAGAAGTTTAAATAAGGAACTGACCTCCCTCAAGGCTTTCCTAACAATTGAAAACATAGCTGTGTAATTACAGAAGCGTGTTGACAATACAGTGACAGTATTTTTTTTTTCTTTACTGGGGTTTAATGCCTATCACTTGTTCAGACCCTAGTTGCATTTCCAGTTGGGGCATGTCATATTTATTCACAGTCACATTACCCTGCAGCTAACCCAGCCGGGTAACTACACAGAACTCCAGGATATATTTGCATTTGTAAACAAGTCCACCTATACTGTCACGGTTACCTTTAGAACCCCATCAGTGTCTCTCATAGCATACAGCACCCAACTAAACAACATATAATCCTTAATTATTGAACCTAACATATTCACTCTTGGAGAATTCAGCTACCTGTCCATAAACTGCTAACCATACAACAAAACAACAAATATGCAGACAGGTTCCTGGACACCATCAGTGCTAACTCTCCCGACCAGATTGTATCATCCTCTACTAGAAACTCAAATCTCCTTAACCTTGTTATGACAAATTTAGCACCAATATGTTCCACAAATATAGGGGTCCCACCACTTATCAAATCAGACCACCGTGCTGTCCTTTTTTCATAAAAACCCTGTCTAAGAAGTCCTTCAGCCCTTCTACCTTCAGGGTTTTTTCAAGGGTCTATATTCTAGCACCTTTAATTGACCTAATGAGATTTAAAACTTCTCTATCCAACAGGAACCCTGCTTGTAATGCATCCACTTATACCACACATTTTAATTCCTGTTTAAACTCCTATATCAATAAATCTCTCACTACCTGACAGAAATACAATGCCAAAAAACTCCAGCTCTGCTCCATAGCATATTGCTTACTCCAAGGTGATCTCTGCCTAACATACAAAGCTATGTAAAAACCCAGAACTGTTAGACATGCTACACCTAAAGAAATCCCAATCCCTCCAAGATACACGCTCTAGGGACCTAGACCTTGTCAGACTGGCTCTCAACAGGTCTCAGAAAGTCTGAATTGACAACACACTTTTCTTGAAAAGGCAGTTCATCAGTTGCATCCACAAAGTTCTGTTTTGAGGCCACTCCTCTTTAGCATATAATTCACCAATTTACAAGCCAACATCAAGGGTATACACCCTGCTAGGTTTACAGGTAACTGCAAATAGAGAACCATATCCTCCAACATGAATTAACCCACACAACACCTAGTGTTAAGACCACAGTCTTAAGTTCAGTGCAAAGAAATAAAGTATTGTTATCTTTGAGAAGCAGGAACACACCTGTCCGGTATCTACTTCTTATATGATGCTCCCTCAAAATAGATACTGTTGTAAGAGTTCTAGGCACAGCTGTGGACAAACAGCTCTCTTTATATCACCACACATCTACCTAATGCAGTAATAACTAAAGGCAAGTATAATGGCTTCATTGTTCCTTTCAATTCTTCCCTTATCAGACTCAGAATATAATACTCCCTTTGGCATATATTTATCCAGACATTCTGCCCAACTATATATAAAAACAACAATACTTCTTCATAACAAAAATATCGGGTGTAGGCTTGGCTCCTAAGCTACACAGAATATTTAAAAGTCCTGTCAATCTACTTTATCCCATACAGACTTCTATGCAGTAAGTTTTCCTTAGCTTAAAAGGCTGCAAATTACCCTGTAATGACTGACATTTTTCATGTTCATAAAACTGGTGATCCCAACAATAGCCATTCTAAGGATCTAAATTGATACTGCAAATTAACAGAACATGTTAGCAGGACAGCTTCTGTTCATAAAGGATCCCCTGCATATGGGCACCCAGGTTGACAGCAATCTTGCCTTTCATCATTATGTTTCCACAGTGGTAAGAAGGGCATTCTATATGGCTCATCTCATAACTAAGGGAATTACCTCAAGAAAAGGAGAAGTGATCAATTCCCTGTACTCTTCAATCATTAGGCCAATACTCAAGTAAAACACCCCTTTTGGTATGTACCTTTCAAAGTATCTGCAGGAATTGGAGCGACCACAAAGGTTCCTCACAAGGAAAATTCACTGCCTTCAGCACATATCCTATGCGGATAAGCTAAAACCACTGTCACTTTATTCTGTTTTGTACAGACTACTCAGAGGCAATCTCTGCCTTGTGTATAAGGTGATCTTTGACCCTGTTTTTTGGAAATGCTGAATATCCAGAAGTTAAATGGCACAGAGCTTACTTGCTCTAAGGACCTAAACCTGATATGTGACATCAGTAGATCCTGCTGAAGGGACAGATTTGTCTCCCAGAGGTTATCACACTTTTGGAATAGACTCCCACGTCACATCAAACAGAGCACCTCATTGGCCCTCTTCAAATGCAGTTTGGACAATTGGATGGGTAACCGTAAACACACCCCAGGGGTGCCACCTGCATCCCTGTTGGACAGGGGCAATAGGTGCTGATAGTGGTAACAAGGGTAAATTTGGCTAAGCTTGTATGGGCTCTTAGGCCATTAGCCTAGTAACCTCCTATGATCCTATGATCCTATATGGAATAAACTTCTTCTCTGTATCAAATTAGTTTGCTAGGTCTATTAAATTCAAACCAAGAGAAATGGAGGATATTCCATAAATTTAGCCTGGATCTACCTCCTTAGACACTTATGGATAGTAGGGGAAAGTATGGAAAGTAGTCAGAATTAGAGTGGTCTAGAGGGGATAAACCTGTATGTACCAATGAATCTATGAACCTTTAAAGGCTTACACTACTCTGATTACTGATTAATCAATCAATTAATCAATAAATAAATAAATAAACGAACAAAAATCTCTGACTCTATTTATGAAGCCTGGGTGACTAAACATATAAGACCAAGAAAAGTCCAGATACAACTTTTCTGCAGTAGACTGCCACTAGTATAATTGGTTACACTGAACAGTGTTGAATTTTCTGGGTTTCCTTTATGGAAGGCATGTTATGCGCTACTATATATTTCTCTCATTTATGTAACTGGTGAGAAGCTGATGTACTATGCATTCTAGTGTTGTCAGGAGATCTGGAGTATGGCTATCTGCTGGTGGCTGTTCGGTTCTATTGGCATTCCATCTTCATTGATTTGTATGATATGTGCTTCTTTCCAAATTGTTGGTAAGTAAACTTTTAAGAAATACATCTACTTAAAACATATTTACATGCAACACTTTATTATATGCTTATGTATACGATATATGGTGAATGACTCACTTGTTCTGAAACTGCTTAGCTTTTGTGCGGCATGCATCTTTTAGCAGCTGTGCTTGTATTGCAACAGAATATATTACTATCCATATGCATCCGTATTGGAACATCCCTGCCTATTTCTATGTTGTCCAACATTTGCCTTTCTATGTGCAGTGTGTGCTCCTTATGTATGTGTGGTGGATACGGGAGTAGAATGGCATTGTTTGGTACTGAAAATGGTATCTGTATTTCTGTTTAGCCCCTTATTTCAATGCTGCACCAAAAGTTCCACTGAAGACAGTGTTGCCTGCTTTCTGGTATCTGAAGCACATAGGTGCTGTTATGCATTCTCCCTTCCCTATTTGCAAAATGGTCTTATTTTATCAGCATAAGAGATCAGCTGGAATATGAAAGAATAACTGTAACATGCTTAGCTGTACATGCAACCATGTGCATGAATATATATATATATATATATATATATATATATATATAAAACATACACATGTATCTAAACACAGACAGATTTGTGCCACTTCATTTATACCCCCACAGACAGACAGACATGCAGCCACATGTCCTTGCACCTTCACACACAAACAACCTTCCCATCCCTCCATTTTTGCAGAACTTACTGGCACAATGAGTACATCCATAGGAGTTAAAGGGTGACTGCAGTGATTTTGTGGCAGTCATTTTTTTCTTGTACAGTAGAAATGAATCATTCAACTGCACAAATCAGGAAGAAACATTTCAATGGGAGAGCAATATCTAATTAGCATTAGCCAATCCCCTGGAGTGCTGAATTGACATGCAGCTCTTTCCACAAGACCACCCTCCATGCTACGGACCCCAAAAAGGGAAACCTTAGTGACAGGGCGGTCTCTAAATTTGAAGGATTAACACTATGGGGAAAACTTTCAAGCTAAATCTGTGCATTTTTCCCATATGTTGTCTTTTTTAGACAATAATTCAACAATGTCAGCCCAAATACTTCCATTTTCAATGCAAGTTGTTATGCCTTCCCTTTTAATTCATGGTGAGGTACATGTCTTACATCAGATGTGTACATCATTATAGTCTTAATGCTTCTTGCCAGTCATTGCTAAGTGTTTTGTTAATTATTACATACGGCATAGAAAGCTAAGCATATGCCATGTAAGCCATAGTGAACAAACATATTTTTGAGGGGGTAGTATTTTCCTCATATCAAAAATATGAAAACTCTACATTTTAAACACATATGTGATAGAAATTGGATTCAAGTAAGCTAAGAGAAAAGATGCCCTGATGTATATGCTGTTCTCAGTCACATATATGTTTGTACACACTAGTATAGATACGCACACATATTTGTTTGTGTGTATATATGTATATATATATATATATATATATATATATATATATATATATATATATATACACACACACACTATAAATATATACACACACACACACTCGCACACACACACACACACACACACACACACACACACACACACACACACACACACACACACACACATATATATATATATATATATATATACATATATATATATATATATATATATATATGTGTGTGTGTGTGTGTGTGTACAGTGGATATAAAAGTGTACATACCCCTGTTAAAATGCCAGGTTTTTGTGATATAAAAAAATGAAACCATAATAAATAATTTCAAAACTTTTCTCACCTTTAATGTGACCTATATCCTGTACAATTCAATTGAAAAACAAAAAAAAAATATGTTAGGGGGGAAAATATAAACAATAAAAATGTACAATAAGCTGTTTGCATAAGTGTGCACACCCTTAAACTAATACTTTGTTGAAGCACCTCTTGATTTTATTACAGCATTCAGTCTTCTTGGGTACACACCTGCCATCAAGTAAAGAGACTCTGATTAACCTCAAATAAAGTTCAGCTGTCCTAGTAGGATTGTCTGACATTTACTCAGTTGCCTGTTACAGCAAAAGCCATGGTTCACAGAGAGCTTACAGAGCATCAAAGGGATCTCATTGTTGAACGTTATTAGTCAGGAGATGGGTACAAAAAAATTTCAAAAGCATTGGATATACCATGGAACGCAGTGAAGACAGTCATCAAAAAGTGGATAAAATATGGGACAACAGTGACATTGCAAAGAACTGGACGTCCCTCCAAAATTGATGAAAAGACAAGACGAAAACTGGTAGGAGAGGCTGCTAAGAGACCTACAACAACACTGAAGGAACTGCAGGAATTTCTAGCAAGTACTGGTTGTGTACCACATGTGACAACAATCTCCTGTAGGCTTGCAAGACGGGAGCCTTTTCTTACACAGAAAAGCATCCAGGCCCAGCTGAAATTTGCAAAACAATCATTTGCCTCCCAAAAGCATGTGGGAAAATGTGTTATGATCTGATGAGGTATGTAGGTGTGTGTGTGTGTGTGTGTGTGTGTGTGTGTGTGTGTGTGTGTGTGTGTGTAGCTATACAGATATATAGACACACACACACACACACACACACACACACACACACACACACACAATTTCCACAGACTTAAATGTCTGATTTTTATTTTTACATTAAGGTTGATCATTCCCAGAGTCACCGCTGTTTTAAGTTCATCAGTAACAGTACTATATATATTATACTTAGGAGACTGTGTAGCATTTTATATCAGATTATTTATTTTCTGCACCAAGAATTGTTTGGTTTAACTGAAACCAATTAAAATGCAGCATTATCAATCTGGATGTTTGTCCTATAAATTGCTTAGGAGGACACAAGGTTCTTATTATGTATTCCAACCTATGTTTCTTATCATAGGCAGAATTATTCATATGTTTTTGAATACCTTAAAACACAGTATATAGGATTGTTTCCTAAATTATTTGTTGTGATTCTGAATGGAAACAGATTATTTGGCAGACTGTCACCTTAGTTCTTTGAATAATTTCTTAACTGTTTATGGTTTTATAATCAATTGTTTCTATTTACTACTGGCCAAACTGTTAAGGCTGTAAAGTCTTTTTTCTTATTTTACTGATCATTTTAGTACCTAACTCTGTCTTACTACATTCTTATTAGCTGCTGTGGTAAAATGAGTGATTATTTTAAATGCAAAGCATTTTAGGCTATCCTTTTACCTGGCAGTTCCATTTTATAGTCCTTGCTTAAACTAAAATCTACTTGTTGGAAAACATAGCTCCAAATTTTGAGATCTGTTACAAACTGAATAAAGATAATGTAACCACTTAATGAAAATACAGTAAAAGAAAAACACAAATTGCCACATCTAGTACACAACAAACTATTTCAGTTTCATAATAAACAGAAAAATATATTATCTAGCCACAAATCTATATGGATAGACCATATAAGAACCAGCTCAACAAACTGATGTACCTTTTATGATCAAAGTACCTTGGGGAATTCTGCATTTAACTGGGGTGGGGTGAGAGGCAGTGTAATGCCTCAGGAGCATCATCCTGTCAGTGCATTTCACCATTCACTAACTTCAAAATACAGAATATATGATGGAGTGTACATTATAGCAAATACACGTCATGTGGACAGAAGGACTGAAGGAGCCCAAATGATGTGGCAGCTTGAGTGGCAATTTCAAACAGTGACATATATTTTGGATAAAATATTGATACCTGGGCCAATAACAGCAACAAAAGCAAGAAAGAGTGACACTGGAAGCATAGATGAGTGTATAACTGTATTCAGATTTGTGCCAATGTGGAGAAACTAATTCTACTAAATAATAGCAGGTGTGGCTGATAGTGCAGGTTTGATGAAAACTACATTAGGGCACAAGCAAGTAGAACTAGGCTACTTGAAGGAAAATGGCCAAAGATGGCAATAGAACACTGAAGGCAGATGTCCTAGAGCTAAAAAAGTAGATGTGATAGGACAGCAGATACCTAAAAATCAAAAGAAAGAGTAACTGGAGTCATTAAAAGGGTTTCAGTATGAAAGAACATGATTTTGTTATAGCATTATTAGTAAGAACTTTAATCATTTCCAAGGAAAATTGTGAAAAATTAAAAGACTATACAGAGCTGACAAAATATTAGGGGAAACAGATCACTAAAACATAGTCTGGATTGCCCATGTTGTTGAGTCTTTCGGCTTTTCCCGGTTAGGGGTCGCCACAGCGGAACTCCAGTCTGCTAATGATTGGCAGTATATTTTTACCTGACGAGTTTCCAGCCCTGAAGCACAACCTTCAACGAAGGTACGCCCATTCACGCATGTCTCCACACAGAAGACACTCTAGCTGAGAATCGAACAGGACAATGTCTTACTGTGAGGTGACAACGCTACCGCAGCACCACTGGATTGCCCATAATCTTTTAAAAATAAGGAGAATATCCTGGTACATGCAAAGACATTGTGAACTATCCAGTATAGAGGAATATTTGTATAATTGCAGAAAGCTTTTCAAAGAGTTTATATAAGAAAAGAAAACCCTTTTGTCCATGAACAAAGAAATGGAAGCTGAGGCCTGTTTCATGAACCCAGCTACACTGGCTGTGTTGCAAAGGGGAGGGGTTTAGTAAGGGTTATGAGGGTGGAGGAGCTCCAAGAATGTTCTTTGTGCATCACAAATATCTACATACTTAAAACCATGCTCCAGTGAAAAAGAGAACAACATAAATGTATGCCTCCTGGGTGATATGGAGTGATTGGTGAACAGGGGAGGAAGGATGACATCAGTAATGTATGCATCTCACACTGGCTAGGCCCTACGTAAAAAATACCAAGAATAAACAAATTGAAAGGTGAGAAGAAGAAGAGATGTACAGGAGGAGCATCTAGGTTATAACAGCAAAATTAAAGTATGCAGAAGAGCAAGAATATATTTTGCCAAAGAGGAAACACCATGATGAATGCATTATCTAGTAAGGACAAGTTTGGGGAGGAGGATACTTAGTAAGGGACAAGAAGGAAGTAAAAGCAGGGTGAAGCATCTGCAGAAGGGATAGTATGAGTGGAGCTCATTATTGAAGTCAGTGAATTTATATGAGTGATACTGTTCTAAATGGGGAGGGGTGGAAGAAGGATGTAACAGGAGAGGACAATCCAAAATACACAATCATGGTCTCCTAAATAGGTGCAGACAAATGAGAGGAGTGTCATAAAGAACCAGAAGGGGCGGAACTTGAAAGAAAACTGATGGATAAATCTGTTTATATAAGAACTTAATAAGATGCTTATGATTAAGTGTGGGCATCTGTAAGAGACTGTGTTTTGCTGACAGTGCATTACTTACTGCAGCAGAGTGATCGCTGAAGGCATATGATGATACCTGCATACGGTGACAGAAGAAAGTGTATACTGTTACTCTCGCTATTAGGTAATAAGCAAAAAGCTGCAAATGAACACAGCTCAACTAAATGGAAAAAACAAATAGTATGAGGGGCATATGAGACTCAGGCAAGGGGCCATATAAATGATAAAGATAAACCAATGTGACGAGACAATTGTCTGACTTTCTATACCCACATTTATACATGCATGCAAGTATCTTCTGTAATCATCACTACTGGGTCAGACTATTTCTAACCAGTATAGCTGAACTACTGTGAAGGTGTAACTGTGAATATGTATGTGTACAATGTATGGACAGAAGAAGAAGAATAACAGGAATGTGTAGGGAGGTATTCAAGCAGGGTAGAATCAAAGCCAGATTAGAAATCCTTGAAGAAAGAAAACAATATATAACAGAAAAAAATGAAGACTTAGAAACTGAGAGAGACAGAATTAAGAAAGGTAAGTTGTTGAAGTGTCAAAAGTAGGAAAGCAGAGTGAAGCAGGTCAAAGGTAAAGGTGTTGTAGCTTCCTACTTCTGGAAAAAATATCCAACCTATGCCTGCTGACTCACTAAACACCAGGAAAGGGGGATGAGTGTCTGAGCATAGGTAAAAGTCAAAGAATCATACATTTAGCTTTGAGATGAAACCCTGATGGGGTCTCCAGAGTCATCCATGGGTTAGATAGGTATAGAATCAGAAAAAGGGTCTTCATGCATCACTATTAGATGTCCAAAGGGGAGAAGAAAAAAGTGGGGCGAAGATTAAAAGTAGTATCATGGAGAATAAGTGCTGTTCACAACCAATGAAGAGGATGAAAGTGCACAAGAACATCAGTAGATATTGCGATGTGTTATAGTGATTAAAGAAACAAATTCAAAAGTAAACAGCAAAATAGTCAATAACAAATATCTCATATGCAAATCTAACTATAATGTAAGAGGATGAGGCTGAAGAGGAAATAAAGAAGTATCAACTCTCTCCCAGAGAGGACTACATGGTAATTAGGGAGGAGCCAGAGAGGACTACATGGTAATTAGGGAGGAGCCAGAGAGGACTACATGGTAATTAGGGAGGAGCCAGAGAGGACTACATGGTAATTAGGGAGGAGGTGGGAAAGTATGGGTAGAAAATATGCATTATGCAGCAAGAATAATTTGGGGGTGGGGGGAGTTTGGTGGTTATTTGGAACATATACCAGAACAGGAATGATGCAATTTCTTTTTAGTTAGTTCTTTTAAGAACCTGGAATCTGTATGAAGGGAAAACATAAAACTAATGGGGTTCTTCAATGTTATTGTGGTACCAGATGTGGGTAAAGTATATGAAAACAGGGAATGCAAACAGAAAATGATATATTTGAACAGGAAGATGCCAGTAGATGTTTTTGAGACATATGGTAGGAAAATTATCCAGACAAAAAACAAATCACATTTACAATGAATTGTCTTTCCTAAGTTAGCTAGACAAGTTTCTGTGAGTGCAGAAATTGCTGCTCAAGTGGAGATGTTAGAGACCAAAGGATGATTTACTAATCTCTCATCTGATTATATAAACATAAGTTGGACTAAGAGAAAAGGGAGGGATATCATGTACAGATGGGTTAATTACAAGTGCTTAGAAAAGGGCTGAAAAGAGGAACTAGAAAAAATAATACTGGTGATGATCAATATGAATGAGAAGGACAGCGACTCAGCAGAGGAATTATGGGGGATGGAGAAAGCAGCTGTAAAAGGAAAATACTGAAAATAGAATGCTAGAGAAGGCAAAGAGACAGTCAGATATTAAGGTTTGCTGGAAGAGACACAATAAGTTATTTGGGGGCCAGCAAGAAATAAAACATGACTTTATTCAAAGGGAAGTGCTATTGAAAGCAAACACTGAAAGAAAATCTGTGTCCAGTGCTAAAGCTAAAGCAGAAAATGGATAATATTCAGTGGATAAAAGAACTTACAGAGAAGGACCTAGTGAAAAAATTTAAAATGAGTGAAATGGAGGAAAACATAGATTACAAGGCAAGACAAGAACGCTTACGGGTGACAAAATAAGGGATATAATTAAGGACTGATGCTAACAGTTAATACAGAAATATAGATGACTGCAAACTGAGAGTTATTGTCGTCACCTTCTGATGCCCTAATCCTTCAGCAAGAACATACACAAGTAAATAACAACGGTACAGACAATAGGCTTAAATTAAATGCAAAAAAAGTATAATATTGTGACATTTGGTAAATAACCCTTCCCTTCAGAATTCAGCATAGCCAATGCCTCACTTCAAAAATTAAATAATTGTTAGGTGCATTGGATCATAGCTTGATAAATGCCTTTCTTTTGATTATGATGTGACAACAGTAGTCAGAAAATCCTTCTAATTTGCTGAGATCATTTCCATGGGAATATCATCCAGTGTGAAAAAAACATAATTGTTCTGTTATATTCAACATTGATTAGGCCAATTATTGAGTACAATTCCCCCTTTTGGGATGTACCTCAATAACATATCACAATTAGAACATTATTCTAACAATTAGAAAGACCTCAGAGGTCCTAACTATGAAGATCATGAGCTTATATATATATATATATATATATATATATATATATATATATATATATATATATATATAAAATGAAGATTTAAATAGCAGATACCTATAACTCATTGTTCTAAACACATTTTTTATATTACAAAACATAGATAAAAATGCAGAGTTTGACAAAAACAAAGCCATATCTATGGTGCAAATAAAAGAAAGTTGTAGTACTTTGTAAAGAATTCTGGTGCTGAATACAAACAAATGTCTTTCATTCTGGTCTACTTCAAAGCAACAGGGTAGAATTTGCTCTGGCAGTCATTCCTTGGTCAAAATATTTCTTCTCTAGACCCAGTACTATTGGCTTTCAGTTCTCTGTTAACAGTTCCAGACTCTTCTGGTTCCTCTCTAACTTTTATTTGGGCTATACAGCCTCTTCTTTTTATGCGCTTTTAGTGACACCTGTGCTAAATTGCCAATTATACCTTGAGGTTTCCTATAAGACGTGTGTGCCATACACTTAGACAATGTAGACAATACTAGCACAATGCATGAGAATAGACATTCACACACTGTTTTGGGGAAAGCCATCATGGCAGGTTGCATTTCTCTAATTTCACTAGTGGAGCCACTGCAAGGACTCATGGTCAGTGACAAGGGTGAACTCCCTATTTAACAGACAATACCTCAAGGACCATAGTGCCTATTTTATAGCCAAGCACTCCCATTCAGTGGCTGAATACCTGGCATTTATTCTTGCCAATCTTCTATTTGAGTAGCAAACTGAATAGTCCTCTTTAAACAATGTCTGGGACAGTAGTGCACTCAGACCAGTATCAGATGCACATAGTCAGGCCATGCCATCGCAGGTTCATAGCAGAAGATGCTTTTAGGTGGTGACAAGCAGCTTCTTTCTCTATGGTCAATTTTATGCTCTACCCAGAATCAGGTTGCTGAGACGGAAGGCAATCGAGGTAAAGTGTGCTAAGAGTTTTCTAGAATATCCAGCCAAGCCCAAAAAGGCCCTAGCTTGCTTTTTGGCCTGAGCTGTTTACCAGTCCCTTACTGCCTCCATTCCTCCTTCTGGGATTTGATAACGCCCTCTCTCCATATCAACCTAGATATTTCTCTTCTGTCATACCCAAATTGCTTTAAGGGCATTCACCATAAGCCCTGCCTGCTTAACAGAGTTCAAAACAACTTAAACTTTAGGTAAATGTGAATCCTACTCTTTCAAATGTGTGATAACATCATCCAAATATGCAGTGCCAGTGGGAGTGTGAGGTTTAATGACTATGTTCATTCACCATTGGAAGGTGACTGAGGCATCATGAATTTCAGATGGTAGGACCACTTATTGAAATAGGACAATGGAAGTTGAAAATGCAGTTTTCTCCTTATGTTTCCAAGTCAGGGGAATCCATCAATAAATGTTGTTAAATCTGTTAAATTCAAGGTGGCTAAGAACCTAGCCTTCCCTAGACATTCCTTCAATTTATCAACTCTAGATAAAGAATAACTGACTAACTTAACAATGTTGAGTTTTCTGAAGTCAGTGCAGACCCTAATGATTTCATATGGTTTTGGAACCAACCTTACAGGGCTATTTCATTCAGTAGTATATTATTCAATAACCTCTAGCTAGAGCATCTTTTTCATCTCTTCCTACATTGCTTTCCTCTGAGATTCATGGTTGTTGGAAGCTTTCACATTAACCTTCTCTCCCCAGTCTGGTTTTAATATGATGTTTGATTAAGTTCATTTTATCGGGAAGTTCTGCAATGATGTCCTTGTTCTATAACAGGAGCTGTTGCACCTTCTGCTTCTGCAGCTTTGATACTCTGTAATCTACCAGGACTTGATGTTCGAAGAATGACAGTTTCTCTTTATCAAGTTCTTTCACCTTGGCTGCAAAATTTACCACAACAGTTCATGCCTCTCTCCAGGGCTTTTGATGTAGTCATATGTATAATTTTATAATTTATGTCACTCACATTCTCTCTGACCTCAGATGGTCCCTGCCACCTAGTTAACCATTGTTTTTCTCAGCAGAGGGGATTAAGCCTAATGCAGGAATTCTTTGACTTTCTGTTCCTAGCTTGTCTGTGTTTATACTCTTGCCACAGTGATTCTGAAACTTGTAAGTATTGTAAGGTCATGTTAGGAAGTCATGTAATTGTGACCCATTCAACTGCCACTATACATATATAATCATCATATCTGCTCACTATGCGAATACTAACTTGACAGACTCCAAAGCACCCTAAACAATATTCTCCCAAGACAGACAACCGAATATGATAGAAACCTCTATCATATATTCTAGTTCATGTCATGAGGGCTCAGTAAAAACTCTGCACAGCAATGAAGTCCACAGACCTGATATTAGAATGTGTCAGTATGTTCCTTTAGCAATAAATGATTTAAAATTCCTGTAAAACTATTGATATCCTTTACTGGGAATGGAGATCAAACCCTAGATCTTGTGTTATTGCACTTGTATAATAGGACAGTTGAAAAGTTAGCACAGTGCTGCTACCAGGCTCATTCTTATGTAATTCATCTAGGATGACTGATGGTAATGAACTGCAGGGTTGCACCCCCCTCCAAATGTTCAATAAAATAGATTGTTGTATGAAATTATGTTTATTATTATTATTTGCTGCTGGCTGCTCTATTTGTTTTTCTCAAGCTTTTGTTCACATTACCAGTAAAAATCCTACTGAGTAGGTGTACCAGCCACGGCTTGGTAAATCAAGTGAAACTTTTGCATTGTGGGTTAGAACAAACTAGTGAAATACTGCTTTAACCCACAAAGACTCAGGATATCATGACTGTTATCAGCTTACCTTGCCAAATGTAATAAATCTAAAATATATCTGTTATGGGATTTAGCTGGATTGTGGGATGCAGCAGTCAGTTAAAGGCAACATCATCAAAGGGTTGCAATTTCTGAGTGTTGTCATCTCTGCAGGAATTTCCAAAATGACTTGTGCTCTTCATGCCTTACCTGCAGCTATGATCCTCCTGAATCTCTTTGGTTCCATCATTGTACTACGTAAGCAATGGCACTCAGAATCACAACTGAGTTCATTTGGGCAAGTATGATATTTGAGAATGATGCTGTGATAGCTTGGAATGATGATGAGACATCTAGTGTTCCTTATGTTAAAGTTTAAAACTACTGTGTGAGAAAAAGGTATGGATAGAATACTGCCATCCTTGATTTTGTAGCCAACCCAGCACTTTAAAATGCAGCAGTCTGCTTCATATATCAAACGTCATCCATCATGATTCTAGTTTTGGGATTGCTAGAGGTTTTTAAAGAGTGCACGTATGTGGACCAGTTTATTTCATAACGTATATATGATACCAGACCTCATAATTTGTGATGTTGATGTGCACTTTTCGTGGCCAGTGAAAGATGAGGAATAACTAGTGAGTAGAGAAGTCAAACACTTATAATTCTTTCATGAGCTTACCTCCTTCCTGTCACTATTTTTATACATCATAGTAGACGCTGGATTTAAAGTAGTCTTTATCTAGTATAATCTCCTTTATTAATGCTGTGCTAGTTTTCATCACCAAAGTGAATATTCTGTCTTTTCACACTGTTAAATTAGTGTTACCTTAACATGAATTAATACAAAACTTTACCCAACTTGGCACATGTTCTCATAGAAATAGTAATATTTCCATATGATGAGTGCATAACTGACAACTCAGGAATGGCAAATGTACACTTTAAAAAACTGCTATTGGTGAATAAGATAGTTAGACTTATTTTACTTGTAGTCAATTAATATTCCTAAGGTTATCATTACTGCATTATCTTCTTTGTTAGTGAAAATGCCAAGCTACACTGTTTGTTTGATAAATTTACTTTTCAGTCACACTGTAACTGTGTGACAGCTGGGCTGGACCTTTTTCCAATGTTATTTGTAATACTGGCATCAACATGGTTTTCTATTAATAACAAAGGGCATCTTCCATAATTATTAATTCACTCAGAAGCCATCAATTTTCTGTGGTCCTTTGTCTTATGCAATGATGTTATGATTGCTATGGAATTCTTGTGTCATTATTATATACTTGGTCTCTCCATTGACTGTATGGTGTTGTCAATAGCAAGCTAAGAACTCCAACAGTGGAATATTTTGTTTGTGGATACCATGGTTAGCTATTCTTGTGTAGAATATAAACAATGCCGCATGGCTGCAGCCATTACAGTAATAGCAGAACAATATTGCATATTCTTCCTGTGCACTTGAAATTACTAGTACACCCCTAGATTACCATAGTTTAGCTTTGCATTTCTGTGTTAAACACTGTCTATCCATGTGAAAACCTATTCATTATCAAGCTTCAAATAGCAGACAAATAAAACAAATCCCAGGTAAGCAGATTATGCACACACTTATGACAATGATTGATATTCTTTGTCAGGAGGTAGATTATCTGCCTGACAACAAAAAGCTGAAGTGTATTACTGTGGATATTTATATATTTATCTACCCTCACCAAAGGAGTAGATCCAGTGGGAAGGTATGTGCATGAAAGGGGATGAATGTAGCCTTTGTTGTAGTTATAAATAGCATGAAAACACAGCTCATGCTTTTGGTTTACAAATGTGATATAAAATCATAATGATGTTTTGATTTATAGCACAACTAAAACATATATGTTTTTCTAAAAAAGTTATGCTTTCCAGTATTTGAAATGACAATACAGAAAAAAAAACAATCAGTGGATAAAATTACTAGACTTTATGGTTTGGCACTCATAAATTCAACATGCAGCTGTTCTGTTATCTCTTTACTACCTAAAGCACACCAAAGCTACACTTTATAACTGAATTCCCAGATTTGCTGTCTAAAAATATTTTACTTGAAAATGTCAAGCTGTTTTAGAGCTATAACACACCATTGATAGTCTCTGCCAGAATGCAAGCAGGCATACCTGGCCATCAGAATGCCAGCAAGCAATGATGGCCATCATAACGCCAGGATGCCAAAATGTATACTCAGCTTCCATTAGTGTGATATATGAATATATGACTGCCCCAAGTGGCAGAATGTAATTCCTGTCCAGTATCTTTTTTGTGCTATTATTACATTAGAAGTAAAAAATCATGTATTTTTATCTAGAGAGATAGTTTGCATATCTGTTGTCAATTCAAAATCTGAAAATAAATTCTGGTGCATGCATATTGTTAAAGCAATGAGTAGGGACTTGAATTATAGGTTTATAGGTTCATAGCATGATACTAGGCTATTGACCCGGAAGCCGTTATATGCCTAGCCAACAATTTCACCCATGTTCCATCAAGGTCAGCACCTGTTTCACCTGTCCAGCAGAGACACAGGTGGGATCCCAGGGGTATATTTTTTGTTTCCCTTCCAGTCGTCCAGGTTCCTCTTAAAGAGAGCTAGAAAGGTACTCTGCTTGACATGGAGAGGGAGTCTATTCCACAGACGGGGGAGTCTTTGGAACACAAATCTATCCCACCAACAAGTTCCATTAATGTCACAGACCAGGTTAAGGCCTTGTGTGTGGGGTTGAATGAGTGGAGTTTGTTTTATGGATATGCAGCAACTCCATCAAGGCTGGGTCTGAAATAGCCTTGTATGCCACACACAGGTCACCTCTGAGCAGTCTGTATGAGACTGAGTAGACGGACAGGGCTTTGAGCCTATCTGTATAGGATAGGTGTTTGAGACCCTGGATTTTCCTGGTTAAGAACCTCTGTGGTCTCTCCAACTGCTACATGTGTTTGACAAGGTACATGCTGAAGAGGGCATTGTACTCAATAATGGGTCTGATAAGGTAGGAGTACAGTGATGTTATGACATCTTTCTTCCTGGATGAAATACGCTTATTTATGAGGTGGGCCATGTAGAAAGCCTTCAATACAATGGAGGCAATGTGGTGGTCAAAAGTCAGGTTGCTATCAACCTGGGTGCCCAAGTTCCTCACAACTGATTGCATGCTTAGTACGTTGTTGTTAATGTGATAATTAGTGGGGATGACATTTTCCCCAAAGGGGATAATGATGCATTTCTTGGCATTCAGGCAGCATTCATTATTTTGGGTAAGGCCCTCTTGGAGGATGTTCACATCACTAGGGGAATTTAAGACAGCACCCACCTTGCAATCATCTGCAAATTTGGTCGGCCACAGACCACTGGTTTTGGCTTGCACCTCAGAAAAATATATCCCAAACAGTAGAGGCCCCAAGACTGATCCTTGGGGTGCACCGCTCGTTATGGGTCTACTACTAGAGGTGGCTTCCCCTACATTGACTGAGTGGATTCTATCAGTGAGCCACTTAGCTACCCATCTGGTAACATATGGGTTGATGCTGGAAGAGTGTCAAAGGCTTTGGCTAGGTCAAGCTAGGTGGTGTGCACTGTCTTCCCCTTGTCCATAGCTTTGGTGACTGTTTTGAAGAAGTTTACCAAGTTTAACAGGCATGATCTCCCTTTGACAAAACCAAACTGAGTAGGGTCAAGCTTCTGGAGGTTGCCAATGTCCTTGTTTATAAAGTCCATGATAATGCATTCCATGGCCTTACAGATTAGGCTAGTTAGGCTGGTGGGCCTATAATTGCCTGGGTCAGTGGATGCTCCACCTTTGTGTAGAGGGATGACAGTGGCTGTCCTCCATTCAGTTGGGCTGAAGCCGGTGCTCAGTCTTTGGTTGAATAGGGTGTCTAATGGAGCTAACAGCTCATGCCTGAGTTCATGTAGGATACAGCCAGGGATGTTATCGGGTCCCATGGAGACTGTATTTTTTGCCTTTGAGGGGGCATTAAGGACCTGCTCCCTGGTGATGAGAGGAGGGGGGAGGTGCTGGGGATGTCCTGGTTTACTGATGGGGGGGACAGGGGGGGGTGAAGTTTTTATTGAACCTGTCTGCCAACAGGTTGGCTATATCTATGGTATTTGTGTATGTGGTGTGATGATTGACCACCAGTTCAGAGCAGATTTGGGTGTTGCCTTTGAGATTACATACATATGTGAAGAAAGCCTTGTGATTGTCCTTGGTGGATGTGGCCAATTTGGACTCGAAGTTAGCCTTAGAGGATTTCACCAGTGACCTTATTGGCTTGTTCAGATAAAGTAGAGATTGCTTCCAACTTGGCACCTGCTGCTTCTTGGCCCTAGACAGAAATGTTTTCCTTCTGTTATAGAGTTTGTTTATTGCTGCTGTCCACCAGACAGGTTTACTCTTTCTTGAGGAAGATGATTTGGTCCTGTCAGGTACTGCTGAGTCCATACAGCTATGTAGGTGCTCATATAGTTTTTTGGTGTAGGCTTGGCCATTAGTGCTGGTTCCAACTGAAGGGATGGTGGCTGTGAAGCTGCTTATACCTTCTCTGAGGAGATTGTAGTCAGCTTTGGAAAAATTTTTTCATTTGGCCCTGATGGGGGGGTGACTTCAAAAGTGATCGCTTTATGGTCGCATCTTACCAAGGAGGATAACACTGTAGGAGTGCTACAGTGGCTACTCATGTTGGTTAGGGCCAGGTCCAGGATATTTTCACCTTTCATAGAGGTGTCGACCAGCTGATCTAATGCATTGGCATTGATGAATTCGAGGAATCTCTGGGCGTTCATGTTTGGGCTAGAATAGGTCTTCCACTCTATGGTTGAGTAGTTAAAGTCACCCAGAATCAGGGTAGAGGGTAGAATCTTGATGGGTTCAAGTAAGTCCAGATAGATGGAGTGGGCATCCTGACTCATGTTTGGGGGTCATTAGCTAGCTATGATTTGAATATGTGTTTTGTCAACAGTTAACTGCACTTGGAGTGTCTGCTGTGCATCATACCATTTGGCCAGCCTGGAGGTGTGTATGTCTTTGATAAATATTGAGACTCCACCTCCTTTGGCTTTATATCCCTCCTTTTGGGGTCTGAAAGTATGGCAGGATGAGTAACCTGGTAGGGTTGGGGTGCTGTCCACAGCTTTGAACCAGGTTTCTGTGACTGCACAAATGTCAGCATCCTCCAGAACAAGGAATGCTTGCATTTAGTGCAGTTTCATGCTAAGACTCCTAGCGTTTACCAGTGTGACCTTTAAATTTCGCTTATACGAATTTTTCATGTTGGTAATTTTGTGCTCATGACTTTGCCTAAAAAAGGCACTATGGAGAAGGCAAGAGCCTTTGCCAGAAGCCTAAATCCCAGGGGAGACAGATGAAGGCCATCTCTGGCAAAGCATCGTGGTCTGTCAATCATGTCCACCCTGGCTGTCAGGTACTGGATCACCTTGGAATGACACCAGAAATCAAGCCAATTGTTAAAGTCAATCATTTTCTGTTTGTATTGAGTTATCATTCTGGGTGATGGTAGAATGATGCTTAAGGCTAGGGACATACCTGCCTGGGACACATATTCATTGAGCTCAATCATGTCTCTCTTCATATAGTCCAGAGAGGTATGTCTCAAGTCATTCACACCAACATGGACTATGACAGAGTCATAACAGTACCTGTTGTTAAGAGACTTGAGTGCATGAGTGATATAGTGGATTCTAGCACCTGACAAGCAACTTACTGTGACTTTCTCCTTGTCTAGCCTGGTGAGGGGCAAATCTGTGTGTCTCACGATAGAGTCTCCTATGACTAGCATGTTGGGTTTGTGGTTGGGCATTAGAGGCTGTGAGACACAGACGTGTGTACTATGTGTGATGCTTTGTGCTGTGGGTTGTGATGTGGGTGTGTGTTTTTGCTTTGGAAGTCTCTTGTGTTTAGGTATGTTTTTGGTGAGAACCCCTGAATATGTAGGAGTGCAGTGTACAGATGTGGGTGGTGTTAGAGGTGTGGTGTTCATAGTGTTTGTGCAGACAACCGTCTCAGTGCCAGATGTACTGGCTTGTGACTGAGACAGCAAGGATTCTAGGTTCTTAATGTGATTTCATTTCTAACATATTGTGTTCCTAGGTGGTAGTAGTAGAAGGTTGTCTGTATACATAAGGCAGTTGCTACACCATCTCAGGATGCCCATATCAAACAGACTAGCAGGAGAAACTATAGTAAATTGTCCATCCATGGTTATCAGAATCTGTGGAAGAGAGGTCATGGATAGTAGAGTGGGTACTATCTGAGGAGTGTACCTATAGGTGTGAGTAGGGCTGGATAAAATCAATACAGTAGCTGCAGGTGAGGGCCTCATTCACACAGGAGTGGTGGTAATGGAAAAAATGCAACTGAGATATCTTGCAAAGGGTTAAAACAGCACAGTGGTGGTGCACAACAGGAAAACAAGCACAAACCCATGCAAATGCTGGGTTTAAATACCACAAAAATGAAAGTAAAATAAAAACATTGGAATTGACCAATCAACCCTTGTCCTTGAGCTCTTAGCTCAACACCCTATGCCAGACCAGTTCCAACCAGTTCACTTACTCCCACTATGTGCAGGCAGGCCCTGGCCAGCACAGGATGGCATAGCAGTAAAAACAGGAATCAACAGATCTGAATACATCAAAACCTGTAACCAGACTATGCTAAAGATATTTAAACTCCGTTCAGGCCAATTTAACACAGGAGAAAGGATACACACTTAAATATAACAGTAGCAAACACGAGCAAACTGATTTAAACAAATTAACCAATTAACCAATAAAAAGGCTCAAAACCAAGCCCTGTTTCAGCAGTCTTCAATCAGACAAGATCTATGCACACTCCTGCTACTAGGATGCAGGGGAGCCCTCTCAAAAAATATGGCCTATATTAGTGCTCAAGTTATACAAACAAAGCTAGATTCAGCAGGTCTGACTCTAGTCTATGCTACAGCAAACGAGGTGCACCAATTTCAGAAAGAAACAGTTCAAGTAGGCACAATAAACTTTTAACCAGCAATTCCCAGCTCAGAAGGGCAGAATCTACCCTCTCCTCCCACAAGAGTGCAGACCACAAACCTTCTTAATATAAAATAACTGGCCTGAAGCCCAAGTGCTTAAACCAGAAGGCTTAGACTAACAGTTACAATTTAATCAGGCTACTAACAAGCAGTAATAAATGCAGAAGAATAAATGCAACTGAGTACTTTTAAGAACAGTCAACAAAAGAAAAATAAAGTAATAAAGTAGGAATAAAGACAAATACAGTAAAAGCAGATGAATAAACTGTGATTTTTTTTTTAGGTTAAGTGGGAAGGGATGAAACACAATAATTTAAGGTTGAGAAACTAATGGGGTGGGCCTTCCCAAATGATCTCTCTCTACTCAGTCGAATAAGCTGATGCGATAGGACTGGGAGGAGTGTCCAAAATGAGATTTATAATAGGGGTGAGCAACTCAAAAGCTACCAAATTTAAGAACACAACAAGGACTGGGCGAGTGGGAGGTGCAATTCTTAAAACTCCAACAGAACAGAAAACTTAAAACATAACAAATATAATACTAGAATAAGATACAAAATAGAAATGTTCAAACCTTAAATAAAGAGCTTCAAATCGAAATTAAATACAGAGATGAGTGATACTCAGAGCAATACAGACCACACATACACATCAGCTAACTACAGATATTTCTAAATAAAACAGGAATACTGTCTCTCAGCTCCTCCCACTAATTAACTGATGCTATTCACTGTTTGCAAAGGAATTCCTTGCAAAGGAATTCTTTGGTAACTTTTTTAACTTACCCTAGACAAGAACTCTTAAAACTCCAACAGAACAGAAAACTTGAAACAAATGTAATACTAGAATACGATACAAAATAGAAGTGATCAAACCTTAAGTAAATAGCTTCAAATCAAAATTAAATGCAGAGATGAGTGATACTCAGAGCAATGCAGAACACGAAAACACTTCTTATATTATCTATGAGATCCCAGCATGTCTAAGAAAGACTGCCAAATACTATTATGTTTTAAATGAAACTATCAGATATTAAGAATTAGTTTTCTCCTGTTGTCATTTTGTAAAACTCATGTGTACATGTCTCTAGGCAGGTTCAACCATGAAACAACCAACAGGAAAAACCCAAGCATTAGAAATGCTGAAGAATAAAGCCCAATATATAGACGGGTAAAAAAGTTAACTGCAAGTGCTTTTTCCAGGGTGGGCAAGCCACTTGCATGCCCCAATGTGGGGGGCAAGTCCCAAACATCCTCTAACTTACATATACCAGCTCCATGGTCATACCAACTTGAAGAAGGGAGGAATCTTCCAAAAGAAGGGAATTATTGCTGGGACATATTTAGAAATCATGCAGGTAATAATCTTCTATTGAAAATAGTAATCAATGTTGTATTTCACAGTGCCTGGTGTTTTATACTACTGATGCTCAATGAATTTCACCTTAACCACCTGTAAATATACCATCTAGATCATATATCTGTGTGGAAAAGCAAGTTTGTGCACACAGGACTACTGTTTTTCCTTCAGATTCACTGGGTTTTGTAGTATCGTACCTGACCTATTAAAACGCCTCATCTGTTTGAAATGTACTCTCTAAAGTTAGCTCTGGCACATTGTCTTAAGAATTAGCCTATTATCGAAGACTAGTTAGCATGCTCTGTCATGTAGGATCAGTTATATATGCAAAACTGTAAGCATGCTCAAAGTTGGACCCACCAATTATAGGAATACCCATTCTTGCCGGCCTCACCCTTTTACTTGCTTCTGGCAGCCTCACCTTGGTCAAGAAACATCAGACATCCCATGAATTATCTATGTAGAAAGCTGTCTATAGCACTCTAAGCTTAGAATTCAATGTGCTTATTTTAAATTATCAATCATTCAATCTATATACTTTTTTGTTTAGAATTCTGTCTGAAAACTCTGGTCTTCATAGAATTTTCTGGTTAGCATTTTAATTGCAAAACTGTGTTATGTAGACTACTATCTTAGAATTTTATCTGCAGAAATCCATGTAAAAATGTCTTTAGAACTTTGTAAAACTTGATTTAGCATACTAACTGTAGAGTCCTGTATTTAGAGTTATATGTTAAGAATTCTCGCCCTAGAATTCTATCAGTAGGATTCTGTCTGACAAACTATTTGTTTTGAGTTCTATGAATAGATGTCTGTGTTTAGAAGTTTACTCGGTTTAGAATTGATCTGTAGAAGCTTATCTGTAGAACTATGTGTTAAGTATTCTATCTGTAGTTTTCTATGCTTAAATTTTCATCCTTTTGAATTTTGTTTGTAGACTTTAGAAATGTATCTATAAAACTGTATACATTTACTCTCGTGTGCTTATAAATCTTTACGTAGAAGCCTGTGTTTAATATTTTGACTGAATAAATGTATTTGCAGAATTCAGTCTGGAGATCTTCATGTGTAGCATCCTTTATTTAGAAAATTATCTGTGGAATTTGAATTGTAGAACACTTTATTTGGAATTCTAGTTGTAGAATTCTGTGTTTAGATTTCTAGCTTTAAAACATTTTGTGTTTTGAATTCTAGCACTAGAGATTTAGCTGTAGGATTCTACAGTGAAATTCAGTGTTTAGAATCACTCTGTAAAATGTTTTCAGAATTCAGTTGCCAAATTCTGTATCAAGAATTTTATCTATAAAATTCCCCATCTAGCATTTTGTCTGTAAAATTCTCTGTTCAGAATTCTTTCTGTGAAACCCTGTATTTAGATTTCTAAGTTTGGAACTCAATATGTATAATTATTTATTTAGACTGCTATCTGTAGTATTCTATCTGTAGAATTCTGTGTTTAACATGCTTTGTGTAGAATTGTGTTTTCATAATTAAATTTATAGTATTCTGTTCATTCAAATAATCTGTAGAATTCTGTCTGGAATTCAGAAACAAATAATATAACCCCAGTGGATACTAAGATACGTGTAAAGCTGACCATTCTTTCTAATGGGACCTTCTAGTGCCATCCGAAGATATAGGGGTCTATCACAGGTAGATGCCTCAAGAAACTGCAATAGTTCCTTAATGATATACTGTAGTATGAAGAAAAGCATATGTATTTCCTACAGATCACAGAAGAGAGATACAGCACAATGCAGGCATTCTACAAAATAATCCGCTTTCCTGAGGTTTTAGCTGCTGTTGACTGCACTCATATCCCTCTCTCTTAAGGCCTTGCCAGGTCCACGTAGCTACAGATATGGGAGCCACTTTCCACTCCATTAATTTCCAGGTGACGTGTGAAGCACAGTTAACACATACAATTTCAGTGTGTGATCTATGCAGTTCTCATAATTCCCACATTTGGCACATGTCCAACTTTTAACAGCAATCTGTACAGGATGTCTTTGTCTTCCCACAGGGACATCTAACTGATGGTGACAGATATACCTCAGAGCTCAAGACTCTGGTACAGAATCCACAGAGCATGGCTGAGGTGACAAGCAACTCTGCACTGTTACACACCCCCAACATTATCAAAAGAAGGTTAGGATTGTTGAAGACCTGCTTCGGTTATCTAGGTTCCTCTTGTTACATGTAGTAATATTATGCAGAGATCTGTAGCAAAATATTGCTGTGCAATGCTGCTCAACATGGTGATATGCAGAGAACAGGATATTGCTAGCAGAGTGCCAAACAGACCAGAGCCAAAGGCAGATGTGGTGCCAGTTGAGGAGCATTTGAAGGAATCGGCTGTAGGAGAAGATTATAAAAGACAGAAATGGGTACATTATGATGCAGTACTTGCAAAGAGGTAGCATCTGGTCCACATTTATGGACCAGAATACACACAACAAAAATTAAAACTGATGCATGGAATACTACATCCAGGATATGCATTAGTGCATGTTGCCTATCCACATTGTACATCAGCCATACATTATCTTTGTAACATAGCAGTAAGAGCAGGGTACACCTGTTATCATCTGCATTGGTGGGAAGAAACACAGTGATAAGGATCAGCAATAGGCAAATCAGTGGAATATAGGAACTAAGGCTATAGAAGGGAGTGCATTATATAGCTGGGTGACTTGGGTGACCTGAGTAGGGATTTTCTGAGTGAGGCATGTGACTGGATTTTGAGGGTACGTGATCAATATTAGTTCCATGGGACACCACTGCTTTTGACATCATCATGTTCTTATGTGGCTGTAATAGGTGTCATGGAAACTCAGGTGAGAATAATACAGACAGTGAAATTCTTGGTCATAGGTGCATGTCCTCTGAAGAATGATGCTGACACCCATCCCTGCTGTGCACAATGATGGTGAACTGTGCGACTAGCCTGCCCATATTATATGCATGAACACCATGTAGGCTATGTCTGAACAGGAAACCATGTTGTGATATACCAGGCTCACAACTGATAGATGATGTTCAAGAATTAGCTGCAAGAAACCATGATCTATCTCCTTTCTCTTAGGGGTATCCACGTTAGAGGCAGAAAAGTGATGGCCATAGAAACAGCATTAGTCCAAGTGTAAGGAGGCAGATGGCCTCATGAAGGCAGTGGACTCACCTAGGTGGCTGTCCAACACAATGAACTGTTGATCCAGCTGTTGCATGCACTCAGGTATGTCATCATGTGGGCTATGCAATACACATTATTACTCCCATGGCAGTGACATTATCTGCCTGTAATAGGATGACTACCCTGCATTTGCACTGTGTAATGCTCATTGTGACACCCAGTTCAGATAATAGGTGAGAGCCACAGCCCCACCACTTTTCACCACTGTTCCCATGCTTTTGGTGACACTACTGCCAACAGGTGGTACATAGGCAGTGGATGGGGATGCTGCCTTTGCTGAGCTATCAGGCATGACTTGTACTTCCATTCCTACTAGAGATAGTGGCAAGTTCTACTGTCAGTAGGGCTGCATCACTGAATGTGTTTGGTAGTGTGACTAAAACTATAACTGCTGCCAACAGTGGCACTGTGTCCTCAGACTGTCCAAAGTTATGCTGACATCTTCACCATCATCATCATCTGACTCTAATGCAGCACTACCATCAGGCATGACATGCTCCACAGTGTAGGACCTTGTGGCCACAGCACCTGTAAAGAGACCACAGATAAACAGCCATGTGTACAACTCCTGATAGAAGGCAATCTCATTCTGCAGTATTTCAACAATATTACACATAACAGTGTATGCTCAGAGTGAAATCAAAATGTATTTTGTAAATGTCATTGTGCCTGCATCCAAGATGTGCCTGTAAGGGAGATATGGCAGTGCTCAACATCCATAAGTTTGTGGCACTGAAATGCCAGAACATGTGGTACTGACGTACAGAAGCATCAATCTGACAGACATGGGATGGTATGACAAGTTCAGCACCCACATCCAAGCCTCCATTGGATATCAGAGTCATTTTCCTTTCTGCATAGAGAGAGAGAGAGAGACACCAAGAGCTCCTTTTTGTTGGCGAGGGTAGTCTGTAATGGTGATCTTTCATCAGTGTCTATTGTCTCCCATGCAATGCCTTGGACCTTAATGCAGTAATGCAGAATCATATTGTCTCCCTAGAAAAAGACCTGCTATGCTGATATGTGGCCCCCGACAACACTGATATCCACAACTAGCTTATGCTACTCATGTTCCTACATTGTTCAGTTGATTTTTTTTCAATGCTGAGAATATCTTCCATCAATTGCGAAAGAGAGACTGATGTAACACACTGGAAACAGTTGCACATCTCATTGCTGGGTGTAATGCACTCATGGTCTGTATGCTGAAAGGTACAATAATTTGGTGAGACTATTGCACTAGGGATTATGCAAACACTTTCAATATAGAAGTAACATTAAAAACATGCACCACAAACATTATTGACAATGACGTTCATATCACGTGGGATCACAATAGTTCAAAAATAGATACAAGAAAGCCAGATATAGGAGTTCAAGAAAAAAAGACAAAAGTAGTGTTAAACCCTGAAATTTGTGGCACCAAATGACTATCAAGTCTTACATATTGAGAGACACAAAGTCATAAAGTACCAGGATTTGCAAACAGTAATAGGAGCAATGTGGAAGAAAGATACTCAGTTTCAATAGGAGCAGGAGGAACAGGACTATTAAAAAAGAATTATACTTAAATATGTTACCAACATACATAACCCCATATGAACTGCAGAAGGAGGCAATGCAGGGTACATTGCAAGAGCTGAAAGGAACACTGTTGGCAAACATCAAAGACTGAAGCAACACTAATCTCATGAACTTTAATCATACACTGACTTAGTAATGGGGTCTATTCTCATTATGGTATTAGAAACTCAAAACATTTGAATAAATTTAAAAAAAGAACTTCTAAAACTACTTATGCTGCTTTGTTGCCATGCACATTTCTGTAGAATTGGACAGAGCCCTGTGGTGAGTGAGAGGTCAAAGATATGTGCACGAACACCTGCACCACACCCACACTCATGCAGTAGTAGCAGCAGCAGAAGCAACTACAAACAGTGGAGTGCCTGCCAGACTCTGGTGTCACAGGCCACATCCCTATGCAGTTTATTAGGGCCAGCTTGGGGACAGTCTGTGTCATAACACACACCCTGTCATGCACCTGCATGGATCTGTGCCCAACAAAGTACAACAAAAAGCTCCCCATATTCACCTATGGTCAGTATCAGTTATCAAGTCTGCCCCCCCCCCCCCACTGCTGCACTCGGTATGTATCACACCCGAACCACCACTGCAATGTGTGGGCACTGCAACACATTCTCTGTCTGAGATGCCTATCATGGTACAACCTCTCCTTGTCACTGCCAAACAGCTTTATATCTGGTATACTGATGCCTGAACCTGTGCTCTTTCTTTTCTCATCACCATTTCCACACTCCCTGTACTGCCTATCCTTCCCCTGTCAAACAAATGATGTAAAGAGACCAGTCCCACATAAAAAATTACATTCATTCAGTCACCCTCCCCATATGCCATTGGCCTGCATGCCCTTAAGACAGCAAACATGGCACTCTTCTATGGTCTATTGACCAAACAAAAACTTTTATTCTGAGATCCACTTGCTATACTTGTGAAAAGTAAATAGCACAGTGAGCACCACATTGGGGATTGTAGTGTATGCTTATGCTAATGAGGCAGTTTCACTCAATTGTCTGTATATTGCACTGATTGTGCAAAGCATAGACATTCCTACATATGAACTATAGGGTCTAGGCCTGCACACACACACACACACACACACACACACACACACACGCACGCACGCACGCACGCACACACACACACACACACACACACACACACACACATTCTAAACTGCAAAGTGGTCTGTGCATGCCAGGCAGCTCTGTGACATTTGCAGGGCTGAAATCTTGCAGTTAATTTCACAGGCTATAAGGGTATCAGGACATCTCAATGTTGTGATCTGTAGTGCACTGTCAAGCTACTGCACATTGAAGTGGTATGGAAAGGAGCAATACCTTATGTGGATAGCACACCAGTGACCACCCTTCATTCATGTCTGTAGTTGTCTCAGAAATCTGATGTAGCATTAGGCTACATTGTGCTGTCATACTGCCTATTAAAGCACATCATGTGGTTTCTGGAGTATGCATCAGCTTAAATCTGCTACCAGTTTCCTCCTAGTACCACCCTGTCAAATGGGCATTGCTTCTGAAAGAGTTATTGGAAGGGTTCTTCCATGGTGTAAAAAGAAAAGGTATGACGGGATGATCCCTTGTTCTTCCTAATTTTAACCCTTCAAAAGGATCAGGTTAATAATGCTTTGCCATTCAAGCCATAAAATCAATAATGAGGAGAAAAAACAAACAAATAAACAATGACAATAGTAAAAGCACCAAGCATAGAGTCTGATCAAATAAAAAGAAGTAAATCCTCCAATGACCTCAATCTTGTTCTCAGTCTGGGGCAGTTGGCAAAGAGGTCACGGTTGTGAGCTATGGTTCCTATGGTACTGGGTGTGAGTCCATTGATCCATCCTGTATGCAGAACTGAAATTAAAAGGACTGCAACCAAGGCTGAGGTCTCAAGAGGATTTACTACTTCTTTTTTATTTGACCTTAATCAGTGCTTTGTTTTTTTTTTTCCTTATATTGATTTTATAGTCAAGGAGCTTGAATGGCAAAACATTATTAACCTGATCTTTTTTGAAGAGTTAAAATTAGGAAGAAGTTCATCTTGGATCATCACTAGTAGTGATCCAAGCTGGATCAATCCATCCCCTAAAATAAACAGATAGTTAAATCTAGTTTTTGGTATGGTGCAAGAAGGAGACAAAAACCTTTCTTCACCTCATACTTTGGCATCACAATTAACACATGTTAGAGAACTCCTATGTGAGCCTCCATTACAAAATGAATGGCTGACACTGCCTTGTCAGTTTGGTGAATGATATAATGAGAATCTTTTACTCTGGTGAGTATTGCTGACATCATTGCAGTGACCTGAATGTGCACTTCCCCAATCTCTACCAGTGGGAAAATAGGCTAGGGAGATGACTGGTGTTCATGGACATGTTTGCTTTTTCTTTTCTTTCCCTTTTGTCAGCTTTTCATCACTTACTGAGATAAAGGAAAATCAGCTGATATGCCAGAGGAGGCCCACATGTCTCTACAGGTGTCAGGGAGCATATATGAGATGGGTGGTATGCTTGCATATCTCTTAGTCACTTATTTCACTGTCCATTTTTGTAGTGCACTGAATCATTTCTGTGGGTTTTTTTTAACTTTATGTGTCATATACCCTCTAAGTACATGTGGAACTGCTCAGTTATCCCTTTTATTGATGGGTATTCCAAACACTATCATGGTAATGAAAACTAGACTCAAGGCGGGGCTGCCACCACCATCATGGGTTTAGTTTTCTGCTTTGTGCAGGTGCAGTTGGTCTCGCTCAGTGCCAAATCATTATCCATTCACTATGCTGTTCAAGCACAATGCTCTTGTCATCCTGCCATTGGCTGCTGTTACACTGCTGTTTCCCCTGCCTATGCCTTTGTCAGATACAGCTAGCATAGCATGGGGATGCAAATACCAATCTGTCAGGTGACACTTCAGTGTAGCTGATGTATGTCAAGATGTGGTACTACCACAGGATTTAGTAGTCCCATGTGTACTTATTTTGGTATTCTGGGGCAAGGTATTTATGGATGTGGCCTCACTCACTGTGACACATTTCAGTATTTGTCAGCTTGTGAATGCTAAACATTCCTAAGGGCTGTGCAATTCATTTGTTCTGGGGATTGTATTTGTCTAACTTGGCTGCCTCTTGCAAAAAAACTGGTTACCACTCATGCACTGTGCCACTCACCAGTACACGTATGGCTGATAACTTGGGATTTAATCTTGTCTTTTCTGGCACACATAGTACAGTATTACATTTGTGTTAGTGTCTATATTGCAATTGTATTGCCATTGCATAGATACCTTCATTTTAATCCTCTGGGGCTTATTCTGTCAGTTGGTTTTGTTTTTCCTTTTGCTTTTCTCTTTAGCTTCCTTATCTTCCTTATTTGTCCCTTTTGTTTTTTCTCCATTTACTGTCATATTTTATCCAGTGCTAGCCACAGCATCTGATGTGGGGCAGCAGTTTGTCATGTACCTATATCCTCATCACCTGCTAGGTATCTATCAGCCTCCAGTCTCTCTGCAATATGATAATGGGCATCCTGTGGAGGCAACCTATTGAGCTCTCTAGAGCCCTTTGATGCTGTTTCTTTGTGGTGTAGGTTCCCCATCAGAAGGCTTCAGTAAAACAGCAACTAGGTACTAGAATTTTCAGTGTCTGAAGTGCATTCTTGTGTGATTTCCAGAGATGCCCATCTGCCTTGTCCTGACCACCAGGTTTTCAGTAGCTGGGATCTGACCACCATGTTTTCAGTAGCTGGGATCAGCTATGAAGATCATAACAGAGGTGACCAAATTCAGGTTGTATGTGGCACTGCACAGCTTGGCAGTCAGTATTCATCCCACCCTATACCACACCATGTTGGTCCTTTTTCTTGTGTGTAAACTTTCTACCCAGTCTGTAATTCAGTCCCCCCAATACCACTTGTTCTTCTTTTGTCTGTTTGTCTGTATATCCCCTTTATAAATCTTCCATTTGTGTTAGCACCTCCTTTGTTTTTTTTTTTTGTTTGTTTTTTTTGTTTTTTTTGCTGGTTCATTTGTCTCTGTTGCCCTCCTTCTCCCTTCCTTATAATGCAACATTCCCATGCTTCCTTTCCCTCTATTCTTCTTTAAAGTATAAAAAAGAGAACTTGCCCACTACAAATCTCTCTCTCTTGCTCTCTCACTCTCTATACATGTGTGTGTATGTCTGTGTGTGTGTGTGTGTGTGTGTGTGTGTGTGTGTGTGTGTGTGTGTGTGTGTGTGTGTGTGTGTGTGTGTGTGTGTGTGTATATACCCTTCTTTCCCCTTGCCCTTCTGTATTTTCTTCTGCTTATCCAACAGCAAAACTATTCTCAATTTCTGGCTCTCTTACATACCTCTCAACCTGGAATCATGAAAAATCTGGACAAAGACCCATGAAAAATAGGTACAACTGGCCAAAAATCTATACGCTGAGCAACATAAAATTTGCATACATAATTATGTAACCACACGCACTCCGATTGAATTGTGGGATACCAACTTTTAAACGCAAACTGAAGAACAGACAAATATGATCATGCAACACAAAACAAACAGAACAGTGTTTTATTTATAATATTTGAACTTGTATCAAACTTTGAACTTGTGCAAACTGCAAAACTAAAAATACAATTTTCTTTTATAAAAATAAAATTAAAATTTCTACAGCCAGAAAATAAATGAGCTGGATTTAAACAAAAGAAATCAGCAGATATGCAAATTTTCAGACTGAGCTCTTTTTGGCAAATGCAAGCAGTTCTTTCAAAACTAATTAATACCTTAGAATATACGGATTTAGCTAACACTAGGAACGCATTCAATATAATTTCTACAAAGATCATCATTATGAAACCATATTTTCTATGGAAAATATTTAAGCAATCTATTGCAATATTATCCATACAAAACATTAGCTATGAAACATTTGCATTCAGGCTCCTGAAATAACATTACCTCTAGCTGTTTTTTAAAAATCAAAAACCGGGAGAAGTCAGGCAGCCAGTAATGTAACAAAAACGCACTGAAAGTGGAACAAAGAGTACTCGTTTTAATGTTTAACAAGTTTATTAAGACAAGACACGTTTTTGTCTCTCTTAAGTGAGAAACTTCTTCAGAAGTACATAAAAATGTAACTCTCAAACTATTTAAAAGTTCCGCCCAAAGGCCAACCAGTGTCATCACCCAATCAGCAACACTCTAAAATTTTAAAGGTTTTTAAAGATACAGAGTGACAAATAATTTTTGCAGTACGATACAATCTAGTCTATTAAAGTAAACCAATATACTTGCAAGTATTACAATGTTTAAAATCAAAATCCATGTAAATTTAACATCTTGACCTGCTGGTAGCTCAGGTGGATAGAAATGATCCAATGGAATTTACTGAAAAGAATAGGCGAGTTTAACTCTTCAGACTATGTGCCAGAGCTAATTTTAGAGAGTTTTATTAGTAGGTACTAATCTTGTTAGTTACTAGTCTCTGAGTCACTCAAGTTGTGTGATATACTTAGATAAATACATGCCAAAATGTGTATTATATTCAATAATGGGTCTGATAAGATATGAGTAAACGGTAATTAACACTTCTTTGGATCTAGGGTAAATGTCTCTGGAAATTAGATGAGCCTGATAAAAGGTTTTCCAAACCACTGTGGACACATGATGGTCAAGTGATAAGACATTATCAACAAAAGTACCCAGATCCCTCACAACAATGTTTGACTGGAGGGGTGCATATCCAGTATAGTGAGTGAAACTGTTTTGTTTGCCAAAAGAGCTATACTACATTTTTACATGTAATTTGAGACCATTGTCCTTACACCCGTTGTTAACATGGTCTAAGCCTTGTTGGTTCAATTGTGAGTCAGTCGATGACTGAATAATAACACCCAGTTTAAAGTTATCTGCAAACTTAATTAAGCATAGGCCTGAGGGTCTTAGAAATACATGCAAAATAGGACAGGGCCCAAATTGAGCCTTATTGTACACCACTGGTAATTGTTCTACTTTCAGAAGTGGCACCTGCTACTTATACCACATCAGTTCTGTTAGTCAACCTGTTAGCTATCCATCACACAAAATAATCAGAATTACATCATAATTCACATTACATTATAAGCCAGTATTTACATATCATATATTTTCATATCATGTCTATCACGTTATTTCATTTTCAAAATAACATACATTCTAACATGTAACAACATACATATATTTCTTTTTTTTTCTTCATCTCATCCTCTCCACCCCTTTCTCCACAACATTACCGTGTTGTTTTTAATGCAACTGTACAGTTCCCTAATACATTTAATTATCAACACCACACTGCCATACTTTTAATATTGTTTACGCATTTTTTTCTTCTCTTGGCATCTTTGTAACATGCTTATTCTTTCCATATAATAACATATACATGTCTGTTTCCTGAAAAGGCTCATATGCATATTCTTCTTGAAATTCCCCCAAAACATTTTCTCTTATACTCTATTAAAAGATATCCCATTGCTTCCTCTCTAACTCAAATTTGACAAAATCTTTCACTTTGCTCCTTATATCTCTGGTCACTTTACAAGCAAGTTGTACAACATTAATGTCCACATATTTCTTCAATTTCTTTAAACTTATTTCTCTCTTATATAACCAGTGTTTTTCTCTCTACTAAATGTTCCCATGGTTAAATCTAATAAAGTATCTTCATTACTGCTTTATACAAATATTTTCTTTTCATGCCTTGTTTTCAATCTCCATTACCTCATTTAACATAAATATTTATTCATTTCTTTACTTACAGAACCATGTTTTTTTCTATCTGAATATTTAACCAATGTGTCTCATTCCTTAAAATGTCTCCTAATAAATTGTTTTTCCCATGTTCCATCTTCCTCAGCATCCAAAACAAATTAAAAGATGCCAAAAAAAAGAATACTGGATTGAATAGCTCTAACCCACCATTTTTTTCTGTTACAGTTTAAAACACTTCACTTGATTGGGTTCCGCTTTGAAACTCATATAACCCTGAAGTACTATCTCCATTAACTGTTTTTTCTTTACTTGCTGGAAAAGCATATGCTCTCTCCACATGACAATTAAATTTCTCTAATATATATATACATATATATATATATATATATATATATATATATATATATATATATGAATTTTATATACTTTTTCCCTTAAAGGACATGTTAAAAGCTTTTCATAACCCAGAACTCCTTCTAACTTCCTCTTAAACCTCTTCCCACTATTTTATTCTCACTTCCTCTTCCACACTTATCATCTCCTGAATAGTAAAATATACATCCTCATTAGCCTTACTTTTCTCTTAACTTTAATTAAGTCTTCCATAAGATATCTTCCAGCAAACACTTTCCCTGATCCAGCCCTTCTTCTTCTTAGTGATAATCATGGAATCACCAGAATATGCCATAAACTGGGATATCTTTACTCTTTGTACTAGCCCCTAACTTGCTTCACTTACTGTCCTACTGCTATTAACTACAACAGCATTAATTACTAAAGTAAATAATACTCCACGTTTAGCTTCATAACTAAGTACTAGGCTAGCTGCTTGTATGGGCCATTTTAAGTCTAGCCAGTTTCCCTTTTAGTGCTTGAATTAACCTGTCCCATTTGGTTAGAGATTGGCCTTACCCATCCCATGGTCGATAATTATATATTACCCCTAATGACAATAACTGGGATCATACTATAGATAATTTGAGTGGACCTGTCATGCATGGGATAAAGCATTTAGCAGCTGCCTCTGTCCATTAGAAGTACAGGGCACAATCCTGGAGCAAATTTTCTAGTTTTGATCCATAGATCCAAGTTGTGCCTGAATATGGAGAGGAATGAACATTGTTTTATTTGGATAGAGAGTCTGCTCCAGAGCAGTGGTATCCTCTGTGAGATATACCAGTCCCTCAATACTTTTCTGTAGATGTTGCAGAAGTGGTTGAAATCCCTAATCTGAATATCTCTGATGCCATTTGACTTGTAAATCTATAAGTAATGGGTCAAAGGATGCCTTGTATGCCAGATACAGGCTGCTTCATATTAGTTTTTAAGATACTGAGAGTAATGATGGGGCTTTGAGTCGGTACATGTAGGACATGTTGTTTAGTCCTTGTAGCCCTTTAGTACAGTATCTCTGAGAACATTCCACTTGTTGCATGTGTCTGGACAGATACATGCCAAGGGAGGTATTATAATCAATGACCAGCCTAATGAGGGCAAGAGTAATGGTGTAAGATGACATCCCTAGATCTAAGCGCAATCCCTTTGTTTATAAGCTGTGCAATGTAGAAGGATATTCTAACAACAATGGATATGCTGATCAAACATTAGATCTCACTGTCCACATAAGTTCCCAAATCCCAAACATCTTGGTCATTTCCCTACAGTGTATTTTCAATATGGTAGTTCCCTGTGGTAGATGACTTCATGAAGGATATAATAATCCATTTTTAGCATTTTGTTTCACTCCATGATTTTGGCACTGGTTCTTTGTGATAAACCTTCCTGTAGGATAGCTAAGTCATTTGGGGATTCAATGACTGTTTCTAGCTTCCAGTTCTCTACAAATTTAGTCAGCCAGAGCCCTTTGGTATTGGCTTTTACTTCAGAAAAGTAGGTGCCAAACAGAAGAGGTACCAACACACCTCTGGTGGACTTCACTAGTGACTGGTCTCTTTGTGGAGTTAATTTCCCCTATTTTAATTTCCTGCATCTTATCTGTGAGCCAGCTGGCAATCCAATGGGGCAATCCAGTGGGTGACATGGGGGTTTATCCCCAGTTTATTTCACTTGTCTACCATGTCTGAATGGAGAATTGTGTCAAAAGCTTTGGTTAGGTCAAGGTATGCAGTCTGTAGCATTCTGCCAACATTAATTGCTTTTCTGACATTTTCAAAAAATCCGTAAGATTGAGTAAGCTAGATCTTTTCTCAATGAATCTAAACAGAGAGAGGTCCAGTGTTTGGAGATTCACTATATCCTGACTGATTAGATCCATAATGTGTTTTTCCATGGCTTTGATATGAGGGGTTGGTCAGACATATGGGTCTGTAACTGCTTAGGTCTTTGGAAGGTCCTCCTTTATGCAGGAGAATGGCTGCAGCTGTTCTGCATTCACTTGGTACAAGACCTGTATGGAGGGTGAGATTGAACAGTGGTGTTGTAGGTCTTAAAGGAAAACCTTGCTTCACCCCTTCCTGCTATTTCATTTTTTTTTCCTGCCCATTCATTTGGCAACACCCTATTCACTGTATTTGCCTATGCCTAGTACTTGCCTATGAACCTATATATGTTCATATACTATTTTAAAAAAAACTTTTATTACTTTGTCAGTCATTTTATAACTCCGTAATACCTCCCACATTTCCTAATGCTTTACACTGTCAAATGCTTCCTGTGTCTCATACGTTACTACATATCCCTTGCCCTTTTTCTCAGCATGGAATCCACCATTCCTTTCTAATACACAACATATTTCAGCTTGTTGTTCCTTAGTCTCATATATTTCATTATGTACTATTCTTCTCATCACCTTAGATAACCTCATTTGCATAACCTCATTTGTATAATTTTCATAACAATGTTATAATATGTATTCCCTAATGTGATAGATCTCCAATTCTTATTATCTTCTATCTCTCCTCTGCCTTCATAAAAATAAAGTTTACAACACCCTCACATACATCTTCACTTTACATCCTCTCTCTTAAACATTTGTTTAATACATCCTCAAACAAAAGCTTTTCTTCTTTCCCTAATTTCTTATAAAAGTCATACCATAAATGACACAGGCCTAGTGAACTACTTTTTTAAATTAAATTCAATATCTTGTCCACCTCCTTTATTGCTATTTCCTTCTTCAGTTCTTTATTTTCCTCGTCTGTCATTTTTGCCACTGGTCATCTCCTCATATTTCCTCCCATTTTTCCTCTCATACATTTTCTTTGCATACCTCCTCACTATTTGTAATGTACTTTCCTAACTCTCAGCTATTTCTCCCTTTCATTTCTCATGATTTCCATTCTTTCCTCATATTTTACACTTTTGCTTAAAAAATGTGTCACCTCTTCTTTTTTAATTTAACAACCCACATCTGCTTATACAGCAAGTCATTTATCTTTACCTTATTTAGTTCGTTTATCTGTTTTTTTCCTGTGCCCTTTCTGCTCACCCACAAAATACCCCATACTCGTTAGTTACTTGTCTAACATACTTTTTCCCTAATTCTCTTACTTCCCTTACTGCCATCATAAAAATCTCTATATTTTTTTAAATATCACCCACCAATTCTGTCCATTTTCTACAAAATGGCATCTTACTTTCAAAATCATCCCACAATATAGTTATTTCTTTTTTCATTATGTCTGTACCTGTTGTATTTCCTGTCAATTTCTTAATCTCTTTCTCTTCTTTAATATAATTTTCCTCTTCCCCCATTCTGGCCCATGCTGCCATATGATCAGAAAAGCCTGCTTCCCATTTTCCTTCTTTTATCTCATGCAGCCAATCAGTTTCTATTCTACTACTTCCCCTCCTGTAAGTGAACTTACATTATTTGCCTAAGCTTAACTTCTCAGCTCCCATCACATCTCTGCACATTCTCATATCCTCTTTCCTTATGTTACATTTAAAATCTCCCTCTATCACTATGTCCATATTTATGGTCATGTATTTTTTATAATTTATTTTATTACATAAGTATGTACCCCACCTCCTCCTCTCACATCTGCAATGACTAACCTACCTAGAATAAATGCTATCAAATCTAGCAGTGTAAAAACTCTTTCTCTGAACAACACTTAAGTTCCTAAGCAGGTATTATTACAAAGACTCCATAGTACCTCCTCCAGCCTCTCTTCTCCCACAACAAGGCCTAAATGTGATCTTTGTGTGTCCATTATACCACCCTCACATCCTGCAAATACATAACATCTACATTTACTTCATTACACTATTTAGACACTAATATTCTACAAAATTATTTTTTACACTGTTTGTAGTCACTGTTATGAAAAAAAATATTTTTTTCTTTCTTTGCATATTTTAATCAATCTAATTTCAACTTTCTCTTTCAAAGGCTAGTTCCTGTCAAATTCATCCCTTCACCCCACCCTATCACCTCCTTTCTTTGCATCCTTTTATAACACTTCATATATTATGTCTACAAATGCCATGCACATGCCCCCCTTTTTGCTCCTACACTTCAATTTCTGAACCCCCTTCATCCTTTCTCAGGCCTTCTTCCTCATTAGATCTTAACATTTCTTGTCTTTGTTTCTCATGTTTGACTCCAAACCACAATTCCACCCTCCTCTGATAAGTAGGACACTCAAACTAAAAATTGCTTGTTTCAGTATATTTTCAACATTTTGCCCACAATTTTAACTGAATGTCTTCTTTCTCTGCATTGTACATATCTTCTTCTTCAAATAAATGATTATCCCCATGCCTATCACCAAATAAGATAAGACACACTAACCACTGTAACCTTTTATTGTATAATAGATTATGACTAACCCAAATACAATAATAACTATGACACCATCTACATTATATTTCTAAACATACATGTACTTAGCCATATGCCTTACGGCACTGGGCAGCTATTTACTGGTTAATGTAAACCCTATTCATTCTGGCTTACTGAACAGACTAAAGCTCAGTGGCATAAATCAGAGCCCCTGTAGATATCTATAAATCACTTATCCATATCTTAAAAATGCCCCAATACCTAGGAAAGGAGGAGAATGCAAGAGGAAAAGGCCATCCATTGCCCAACCATACACCAATTACCATACAGTGTGGACAGGGAAAGGGTGTTTTAAAACTGAGCTCACCTGTGTACTTGAGTGATAAAACCCACTCCTGTCAGGAAGTTAAATACCCCTCCAAAGTTCTGCTCCCTCATCTGGTGCAGGGCATATTACAATCTGTTCTGTTAGCAAAAGACAATTATCCCAGTGCCCATCAACAGATCAACAAATAACACAATACAAGACAGAAATAGCTAGTGATAGTATATAATACATTACAACTAGCACAAATGCAGTAATATTCATGGCACCACCAGCATTATATCTCAAAATACATTTTTCTTAACCTTATACTTTATGGCACTGGGCATGTATTTGCTGGTTAGCATAAAACTTTGTTCATGCTGACTTACTGCCCAGGTCAGAGACAAGTGGCATAAATTAGAGCCCCATCAGTTACATTGGAAACCATTACTGAACATCTTTATACATCACTCATCCACCTGTTGAACATCCCCCAGGAATGAAAAAAGAGGGAGAAATTTAAAGGGTGAGAGCCTTCCAGTGCCTGCTCACCAGGCTGCACTGCAGCGTCTCCCCATCCCAATTTCCAGCTGCACAAATGGTTTATAAATCATATGTCAAATAAACCTCTTGGGTCTTCCAATACATTTAACAAGGCGGACATCTAAAATGTACTTGTTGCACATGTTAACATAGATTATTTTTGTATTCATTTTTTAATTACATTTTTGAACAACCCTAAACAGTATAATCCAAAAACTTATATATACTGGATAGATATCAAAAACTTTATAATAGATTTATCCCATCATTACAATATCAAACTGAATTGTGATTAGCGAACTCAGGGTGTTCAAGCACCATAAAACCCTTCTGTGAAGCTACTCTGGCTACTCAATGATTAATGAGTCATCTCCAGTGTTGATGGGTTTTTTTTGCTCCTATCCATAGGATCCTGGGAATAATTACTGACCAAATGACCTTTATGTCAGTGTACTGAGCACAAATAGATGATACGTTTATTAGTATATATATATATATATATATATATATATATATATATATATATATATATATATATTTATATATTTATGTAATATATATATATATATATATATATATATATATATATATATATATATATGTGTGTATATTTATATAATATATATATATATATATATATATATATATATATATATATATATATATATATATATAAAATACTGTTGATAAAATAAATGATAAGTTTATTAGTATCTTGGGCAGTAACAGACATTTATGCACAAATCCAATACTACTCCCTCCAAATGAATGATCAACAAATGTGTAAGACCTTACTGTGAAAGTGCATGCCTTAATACTGGCTACAGCTGACACTGTCTTAAAATGGGAAACCTTTTCATGATACTTTGTAATCCTCAGGGCAATGTCTGAGACTGATACCATTCCAGCATACAACTGTTTTGCTAGCTGCTCTGCTAATGAAGGAATGTCCCAAAATTAAATTTCTCCACAAACCTGCACTAAACAGAAACTATATAAACTTAGCTGGACAACTAAAGAAAAGATTATCTAATATATGACAATTATGTCCTGAAAATACATCTACTTGTGCATTCTAGAATCTCAGTAGATTGCCCTTCTCATACCAGGTCTGTAGTTCTACCTACATGAAATGAATGATAACTGTCACCCTGCATTGGTAAATATTGTATATTAGGTCTTTTTTTGATAACAGAGTCTAACCTTTGAGTTGAAATGGTTTGCTGTCATGTCAATCTCTGACTCAAATTTTGCTAAATATTTTGGGGTTCATGCCCAGCACACTGAACATGTAACAGGACACCTGCTTCTGTCCAAAATAATTTCTTGAACAATCCCACACTGGTCAATTTTGTTTATAGGGATCCACATGACAACTGTTTCTCAAGTCAAAGACACCTCTGCCCAGTGTATTTACCATGGGACCTCATTGACCCTGATCCCACCCACATACAACCATGACACCAATGTGGTCCAAATTGCATACATGTAATAATTCCCTATTAGCTTGTGCATTCCCTGAATCATAATTCAGCAAAATTTTTCTTATTGGATATCTCTTGTTGACTGCTAGAGCCCTCATTCTTTCAAATGTTTAAGAACTGTATGAATGGTATAACATTTACTGTAGTTGAGCACCCTGAAAACCATTGTCAGCTAATTAATTGCTGCCAAGTGAATACTCATAGATTTGACTGCTTCATTTAATGAACACTTGTACAAGACATAATGCATGATGACAGGACTAACGCCTTTTGGTGTATGGAAGCTCTATATAAAAACTTGAGATAACCATTGAATATAATCTTCTGGTACAGTTAGCCCATGAGCGGGTTAGAAATTCACTCATTCATCCTCTCCAATCATCCAAACAAGTGGGAAAATGTCTGTGAGATTTTCTTCTGCATCCAGTGCCAAAACTGAAACTGAGAGAGGCTGTCAGCTATACGTCTAAGACTGAACAGGAAAAATTTGACAATAAAAGTCATGTTTAGTGAATGACTTCTAGAATACACTGACCATGCCACCAGGAACCTAGAAATTCTCTTAGCTAACACCAAAACTATGGCTTTAGTTGTCTGAATAAAGGACAACACAACTGTTCTTAAACGTATTTGCCCAAACAAAGGTGACCACCCAAGTTGGCATTGTTTCAAGAAAAGTGATTTCCTTATTGTGAAGTAAGCATCAAAAAGTTATGTCCTCTTTTCTATGCACAGTCTGTGCATTGGGCTATGCAGCAGAGAACTAATGACCATCCAGGTATGGACCCATGTAATGCTATGATTACCAGCAATGTCAGTATAAAGTAGAAGTGGTTCTGATGAAACCCAGTCACTCTGTCAAATTGATACACCATTGTAATCAGCCAGGAAAACATCTGCACAACTGGAAATCCTCTTTGATACTCCTGATAATCCTTATCAGTGATATTTTTGATGGCAACCCTTCAGCAATTTTACTAATGAGCATAGGAATGTCCTTCCTGGAGTTATGGCATGATGACTGAAATTCAGTAACCCCAAAAGTTCATGAATTCTGGCCTTATGTTTTATTAAAAACTTGTCAGCAACTTCTGTCATGCACTGCAACTTTACTTGCAGTAATCTGGTTTTAGAATTCTACATGTAGAATTTGATATCTGGAATTCTTTCAGGATAATTATGTGTTTACATTCTACTCTTTAGAATACCTTGATTTGAATTCTGTTCATACAATTCTGTGTTTAGAATTCTATCTGTCAAATTCACTAAATTGAAATGTATCTTTAGAATTTTGCGGCTAGGAAGAATTATACTCAATGTTCTGTGTTTAGTGTTCTACTTGTAAAATTTTATGTTTAGACTGCAATGGGTAGAACTCTATCTCATTACAGCCCAGTGACGTGTGTAGATGTTTTTGTAGTTAAACCCTACTGACATCTATAGGTGTCAAATATTGTTTGTTCATATCTGCATTAATAATTTCAAAACTATGCTATATGCAAAGTATTAATATATATATAAATATATATATATATATATATATATATATATATAATATAAATATATATTTTAATATATAGACTTTGCATCTTGTATGCATATATGTATGTATATTTATTTTTTTGTCTTGTTCTTAATAGTTGCATGTATGTAATTTGTCTTGTTGTTAATAGTTGTATGTATGTCATTTATGTAATTCATACTTGGATAGTCACTGAACCTGGAGTCAAATTCCTTGTATCCATGCATACTTGGATTCTGATTCTGATTGCACAATGGAAAACATAGTTGTCTTGATATTTGACTTCTGACTAGTGCAATGAGCTCTTAATTCTTGTTCATATATTTTATACTGTCATAAATTTTATGTATTTCTAAATATCCTGACAACCATGTAGTACAGACAGAACTGCTTAGCCTCAGAAGAAAACTCTCAATGGGATGAACAAAATGCTGCTAACAGTATTAGTATAACTTCAATGGTTGATGAGATATTGTAAGTTGTTTGCAAAATATTGCAATCTTAATAGTTATTAAGTTTACTGTGATTATAAAATCTAGTTTAAGACCTAGAACCTAAAGAATACTAACACTATAAAAATAGCTTATGCTGAAGATTTTGCTATTTACACTTCTTTAGTAACCCCTATGGTTCTGGAGATATGATCATTTGTTTGAAATGTAAGGACATAATTTGATTCTGTCAAAAAATCAAACTTCCAGAGCTCCATTAGAGTTAATGAGATATTCTAAGAAGTCTTCCTGTACAAGTCTAAATTCAGAATACTGTTGATAAAATTATGTGTTTGCAACTCTGTCATTATAATTCTTTGTGTGGTGTTTTATACATATAATAATGATTGTAGAAATCAGTGTTTAGAATTCTGTCTGTAGACAACTGTGTTGAGAATGGCTTCACAACAGGGTCCCAAATTCATATTTCCCGAATACAGGGTGCTCAAATTACAAGACAGCAATGATCAAAAATATTGGTGACCATTTTTTATTACAAACCACTGTTGGTTTGGTTTCTATGTGTACCCCAGCATTAATTTCTTTGTTTTTGGACATCCTGACCATAATCATGTTTGTACAACTTCAGAGATGGCATATACATAAGATCAGTGAATGTGGGGAGGGGTTGACCCTACAAAAGTGCTTATAGTTTAAATTTTCCCTTTTCTGTCTTTTTGCTGTTGATGTTGTAGTTCAATGCCACTTGAGGTTTAGTAGTGGCACCACCGATCATTCTGTATCTGTAGAATTCAGTCAAATTCATTCTGGAGATATCTATCATAAGAAATCCATGTTTCAGGTTTCCTCTGTATAATTCTATCCTCAGACTTCTGTCTACAGAAATAAGTGTTTGGAGTTCTATTTATAAGACTTTCAGCAGAATTCCCTGTTTAGAGTTGTATCTGTGGATTTGTGTGTGCATGTGTAGAATTTTATTTTTGGAATTTGCTGTGTAACCTTTTGTATTTAGAACACACTCTGCAGAATTCATTACTTAAAATTTTATCTGTAGAACTGTATTTAGCATTTTATGCGTTAATATTTTATCCTCAGAATTCTAGTTACAGAATTCTCTGTTGAATTTTGTGTAGATTATGAAACATCAAACAGAAAAAAAAGTCTCATCAGAAACAGTAAAAACTAATGCCCAAAGTGCAGAATGGTGAAAAAAGTAGAGTATAAGTGTTTTATGTAGGGAGAAAGCTTCATTCCCTCTGATGTGAGTGTCAAGCTCTCACCCTATACTGATGAACACATACATATACCAAATCCATGGTCACAACAACTCAAAAAGGGGAACAATCTCCCAAATGAAGGGAAGTACTACTGTTACATTCTTAAAAACCACACTGGCAGTATTTCCTATTGAACATGGTGATCAGCATTGTGATCTGCAACTGCATATGCTTTGCGGTATTGATGCTGGAGGAATTTCACCTCGGCTACCTACACATATACTGTGTTTTGAATTCCAGATTTAATTGCTTAGAATTTTATCTGTAGAACTGTATTTAGCATTTTATGCATTAATATTTTATCCTCAGAATTCTAGTTATAGAATTCTCTGTTGAATTGTGTGTACATTATGAAACATCAAACAGAAAAAAATGTTTCATCAGAAACAGTAAAAACGAATGCCCAAATCGCAGAATGGTGAAAAAAGAAGAGTATAAGTGTTTTATGTAGGGAGAAAGCTTCATTCCCTCTGATGTGAGTGTCAAGCTCTCAGCATTGTGATCTGCAACTGCATATGCTTTGCGCTATTGATGGAGGAATTTCACCTCAGCTACCTACATATATACTGTGTTTTGAATTCCATCTGTAGAATTTATTGCCCAGAATATCATGTTTAAAATTGTATCTATAGACTTGTTATGTAGAATTCTATCTTTTGAAATTAATTTTAGAATTCTGTGCTAAGACTCATCATATTCTGTATGTCAAATTCTGTTTTCAGAAGTCTTTGGAATTCTATGTTTATATTTCTATCTGTAGAATATTTTGTGTCATACTATTTATTTAAAATTCTCTTTGTAGGATTATTTGTATAAATTTCTACCTGTGGAATTCACTGTTCAAATTTACCCTTAGAATTGTTTATGTAGAAGGCAGTCTGTAGAAGTTCATGTTTAGAATTCTATGAAATTCTTTGCTTATAATTCTATGTAAATAAATCCATATCTAAACTTATTTGTCTCAAAGTGTCTGTGTAGAATTCTGGGTTTGTTTTCCAAATACTAAGTCCTATCTATAGAATTTAAACTGTTGAATTCAGTGTTAAGAAGGCAGTGTTCATAGTTTTAATTATGAAATCATTTGGACTTCTGTATATAAAATTCTATTTGTAGAATTCCATGCTTAGAATTCTGCACATAGAATCCTATTATAATGTTCTATCTGCCATATCATCTGTTTGTAATTCTATTGTAAAATTCTCTTTTTAGATTTCTGTTGTAAAATTCTGTAGAGAATTTCGTCTATGAAAGTCTGTGTTTCAAATTCTGCCTGTAGAAGCAATTGTTTCCAGTTTTGCCATTAACATTATATTTACCCATTTCTGAGTGTAGAATTATATGTTAAGAATTCCAACCATTTAATTCTGTGTTTAGAGATCTCCCATGACAATGGCCATTGGCCTAGTAGGACTAATCAAGTCAACAAAGTGTGAATAAATAAAATAGAATAAATAACGACATATAGAATTCTCTGCAGATGTCTGTATTTCAAATTCTTTCTATATAATTTTGTTCATAGTACTGTATCAGTATAATTAGGTATTTAACATGATTTGTGTAGAGATGTGTGCTTAAACTAAACTTTTGTTTGTGGAATTCAGTGCTTGGAATTCAGTGTGTAGAAATTTGGTAATATAATTGCATCATCCTACAACTCTATTGGCAGAATTCTGTGTTTAGAAATCTCACAGTATAATTCTATTTTTAGAATTGTGTGCATAGATTTTTTTCTGTGTAATTCTTTCCTTAGAATTATTTCTAATAATTTTTCCTGGAATGCTATCTGTAGAATGTTGTGTTTAGAATTCCAGGTGTAGAATTCTGTTTTTAGAGTTCTGTCTGTACAATTATGTGTTAAGATTTCTAGCTCTGTAATTTTGTAAGTAGAACACTATATTATTCTATGTTAAGATTTATACCCATACAATTGTGTATGTAGTATTCTATCTGTATAATTCTGTGTTTAAACTTATAACTGTATAACTCATGCTCACAATTCTATCTGTAGAGTTCTATCTAGATAATTTGATCTAAAGAATGTCTGTCTGTAGAATTTTATATTCCACTTCTACTGTTAAAATTCTGCATCTAGATTTATGCATGTAAAATCCTGTGCTAAGAACATTATGCATACAATTCCATGTATTGTGGTATGTGAGAAAAATTTGATCTGTAGAATTCCACCACTAGAACATTGTGTTTGGAATTACATGTACAGAATTGTATGTTTAACTTTATGTATGAAGCATACTGTGTGTACAGATTGCAGTGTAGATTCCTGTTGTCAGCATTATATCTATCCATCTATTTATTTATTTATTTGTTGACTTGTTTAGTTCGACTGGGCAGATGCCCTTTATCAGCAAAGACCCGGGGAAGAAAAGCTACAAAAGGTATATACATAATATAAACTGTAAATAGTAATAACATGCAGTATAACAATAATTACATACAGTTTCATCGTATACACAGTCACAGCAACAGTAATAACATACAGTATAAAAGTAATCACAATACAGTTTCATCCTAGACATAGCCAGAGTACAATTTCTTAAGATATAAACGTATGAGGTAGGTTCAGGAATAAAATGTAGCAACACTTCAGGACCAGACAGTCTGCAGTATAGCCTGTTTTAAAGAACAAGTGCAGTATAAGAAAAGGAGTGGAACAGATTAATAGGAAGGCTGGGTTAGTTGAAGCAGAAAGGACAGATACATTTAAGTTGGGTCAGTGCAACAGCAAGTCCAAGAGTGTAATAGATTGTCTTTTAATGTTTTTTTTAAATAGTTTTTGTTAGAAATCAGTCTTAAATATAGGGGCAGTTTATTCCATGAACTGGCGGCTGAGTGATTATAGAGAAGTTTGCCAATAGTTTTACTGGGTTTGTAGTTCTGGAGGATGTGTTAGTCTGAGATATGGAGAGTATGGTTAAGAATGCAGGGAGTGATGAGAACTGAGAGAGCAGGACAGGAGTGGGGTTGGTTTAAGATGGAGTGATTCAGGTGTAGTTGAGGCAGAAGGAGTTGATGGCACAATTCTAGCCACTGTAGGTTTTTTAGATATTGGCAGTGGTGTGACCGATAGAGTTGATTAACTGCAAATCTAACAATTTTATTATATGTGAGTTCCAGTTTAGTCAAAAGATTTGTTTGAAGGTTAGCAAGGATTGGGGCAGCATATAATAATGTGGGTAGCAGATAGACTTGAGATAGAGTGAGAGAGTTTAGATGCATTTGTGAGGAATTTTTTTGTTTCTATAGAGTAAGCCAAGTTTTGTGAAGATCAAATTTATTTGATTATCAATAATAACCCCTAATAGTTTAGTGTGGGGTTCAGCCTTGATAGATGTGTTATTAAGGGAGGAGACCATGAAGGTAGATTTGAGGTATTGGAGAGATTTAGGGAGGAAGAGGAGGAGTTTAGTTTTATTTGGGTTGAGTAGGAGTTGGATGGATGTTAGCCATTTTTCAACTGAGTGCAGAGAGTTTTGGGTAAGGGTGAGTAGGTGAGGGAGATTGTCAGAGGTGGAAACTATTGTAGAGTCATCAGCATATTGTATGAAAAAGGAGTGAGGACAGGAAAGACAAAGGTTGTTAGCGAAAATGCTAAATAGTAGGGGTCCAAAGATGGAGCCTTGGGGAACTCCAGTTTGGAATGGGAGAAAAGGGAAAATGCAAAGAGACATTTGACAGACTGAAATCTGTTGGAGGGGTACCTGGTGAACCAGCAAAGAACAGAGAGAGAGAGATTAAGTCTAGATAGTTTGAACAGAAGTAGGTTGTGGGAGACAGTTTCAAATGCCTTTGAGAGGTCAAGAAATAGACATGAGGCTAATTTATTGTTGTCTTGAGATCTGGAAATACTCTGTTTAAAAGATATTAATGCTGTGGATGTACTGTGGTTAGGGCAAAGGCCGTGCTGGGTAGGAGGGAGAAGATTTTCTTCTAATAGATGGACAAGGAGCTGTTTATGAATGCATTTTTCAATAATCTTAGATAGGGGAGGTACAATAGCAATAGGCCTGAAATTACAGGGTTCAGTGGAGTTTCCTCATTTATGAAGGGGGATAACATAGAATTTATTCCAGATATCAGGAACTATGCTTTCTTGGATTGATCTATCGATTAGTATGGATATGGGATATGCAATAGTTTTTGCTGTTGGTTTAAGGAAAAGAGGTGGTAAGTCATTGGTGGAAGGGGAGTATGTTTTGAGTTTACTGAGAAGTGATCAGATATAAGCAGTGGGGACAGGCTTAAGAGAGAAGGAGGTTGTGTGGGTGGATGGGAGGAAGTAGAGGAGTAGGTACTTGTGTCTTTTTTAGTTAATTTCTGAATGGAGTCAATGAAGAAAAAGTTAAGCAGTGTAGCAATATCTAAGGCAGAGCTATTGGGGAGAGATTTGGTACAAAATGCTTACCTGGGTGTAGCAGCTTGTTGGCAGTAGTCCAGAATTGTTGGGAGTTAGAGTGAGTTTTTTGTAGCTTTAGGTAAAAGTTTTTTTTTTTTGTCATGGTTGACTTGTTTTTTTAGTAAAATTACATAGTTCTCTGTGGCACCAAAGATTAGAAGGGGATATATATTTTTGCCAGTTTTTCCAGGCATTATCCCTCTTGTGCATGAGAGAGTGAGTATCTTCAGTTATCCAAGGAGCAAAGTTGGATTTAATTCTAATTTTCCTAATGGGGCCAGGGAGTTTAGAGTGTTAAGAAAGATGCTATTGAATTTTAGAACAACTTCTTCTAAGGAGAGTTTATTGAGGAAAGACCAGTTAATAGAGGAGAGTGTATGAATAAAGGTGTCAGGGTTGAAGTTAGAAAGTTTGCAACAGTCTTTGTAGTCATGAGATTTGGACAAATGGGGAGAGTGTTGAAGATAGAGGTAGGAAGATGGTCACTTAGGGAATCAGGGAGTGTGGAGGGGTTATGGTAGAGGTGGGAGTTGGAGGTGAGGATCCAGTCAAGCATAGTGCCAGTATTAAAGTGTTTATTCACATGAGTGGGGGTAGTAATTAGTTGGGAGAAGCCATAAAGTTAATGCTAGCATTTTGAGAGTCAGAAGCTAGAGAATTCCTATCAATGTTAACATCGCCCAGTATAATAGTTTCATAGGAGATAGTTTATGAGATCCAGGAGATAAAGTGTTCAAGGATAGGAATGTTGTTTCCTGGAGGTGTATAGATGGTGACAATGGCTATTTTTTGTGATTGTTCAAATTGCAGTTTACTATGATGACTTCTGCTGGGTGGAAATTAGGTGGTGAGAAAGATAGAGGGTAGAGAGTGAGTTGCTCTGAGTGCTGTATAGATACATCTTCATATTCTTTCTTTAGTCTATCCCTGGAAAATGATATTCTAGCCAGGAGGTAAGATTTCACTGCCAGGTATATGTGGTTTTAGCCAGGTTTCAGATATGGTGAGAATGCTGGGGTGTGGAGAGATATTCAGGAGTGTAGTTCAAAGAATTTGTTTGGAAGACTTTGAATGCTGAGAGATAATGTAGTTATGTTTCTGGTAGATGTGGAGGTGTAAGTCTGAGAGGAGAAAAATGGAGGGGAGAAAGAGGGGTGTGGAATGGGTAGCGAGAGAGAGAAGTTGGAGGAAGGTCATGGATTGAAGTGTATATCTCTTGGGAGTAGTAAGTTTAGTACAGGGAGTTTAGGACTTGAGTAATTTAGGTTAAAAAGGTGATATTTTGGCTTTATTTTGGGAGACAGTGAGGGCTGAGGGAATAGTTTTATTTTAAGTAGGTGGCTTTCATTGTGGCAGAATATAGGAGCAATAATATATGACTTGTTGAGAGATGAGTTTATGGGTAGGTAAGTGTAGGGCCAGGGTTTATGTATATTAAAGTGTGATGGTAGGAAGCAGAGATAGAGAAAAGAAGAAGCAGAGTTGTAGTGAGGAGAAGCTGTATCATGTTGTATAATAGGATAAAGGCAGATGGTGAATTAGTTTGAAAAGTACTGCAACAAGGATGGGATGATTAATAATATTGAGGAAAAAAAATAATAGTATACAGAGTAGAGAAGTAGGGTTAGGCCAATTTGTATATGGGGTTCTTATGTCAACAGGAAGAGAGAGCACTAATAGGATGGTTTGGGAGGAAACAGGGAGTGTCAGGAGGGAGTGGTTTGGATGGAAAGAGTATAAATGTAGAGTATGTGGAGGTTTGTCGGAATGGGGGTAAGGTATGGGAGCGGAGAGAGCCTGAGCATAGCGAGGGCAAACAGAGCTGGCACAGCCACTCAAATGCTTTCTATGTGTGAAGAAACAATCAGCCAACAAAATAAAAACTCTACAGCTGAATTTGGCAAAATGTAACTAAAGTAAGATGAAAATAGACTGGGGAAAAAGGTCAGAAATTTTATTTAAGTGAGGAAAGCCACATCAGCATTGGATGCTTTAAGGCTAGATAGTGTTCTTCAGTTTATACATCAGGAACTAATGATTTCATGCAGTCACAGTAGGGCTAAGTGGAGGGGAGAAAGTTTATTTGACAGATTGCAGTGGGAGGGTTTGATAGTAAGGGGAGGGATAGAGAGAGGATGGATTATGAGATTAGTGTGCATGCCACAACCACAAAATAAGAATTTTGAGCTGCAATAAACTATCTAAAGTAAGTGAAGGAGTTTGCATTGAAGAGACGTACATTGAGCACTCACAATTTAGCAGGTTTCTTTTTGTTACTTGTATACCACAAAGGCAGTACTCCGGTCAGGTCTTTTTCTAGGAGGGAGGAGTGAAAAACAGTGATCCTTCTAGGCTTACTATGCAGAAATAAACAGTTTCTGACACAAAACACTAAGGCCACAATTGCACATATACGCCTCATCTCAACAATTCTCTGTCACTACTGTTCAGTAATCTAATAAAAACATACATAGCAAAACTTGAGTCCTATTACAACAAAATTGCTAGGATGGCCACAGAGTCTCCATATAGATTAAATCACTGTATAGCCCTAAAGCAAATTAATTGGCTAGAATTGCCCCAGCTCCTCCTCTACAACCAACTTGCTCTTGTCCACAAAATTCTTTATCACCCTGATAACATCCCTGCACTACAGGGCCTACTTCATATTTACACCAGCTATAGAACTCTCTGTTCCAGTAATAAATTCCTCCTAGATGTTACTAAAGCAAATAATACTGCTGGTGAATCCCTCTTCTCAAATTCTATAGCTAAAAATTAAATACAGTACCCGCAAACCTAACAATAACATCCTCCATAATACAATTAAAAAAATACTCAAAGCTCACCTGGGTCTGTTCATGTAACAATCCTGGCTAGTCCATTCCATTAGCCTATTGTACTGTTCACACCTTTTCTCCTACTCTACTGCAAACTTAATAGCCAGTATCTTATGTGCTGGCTATTTCTCCTCCACCTCTCTCATCATCTCCTTAGTAAAAACTACACAGCTATACCTGGTATAAGTAAAATGATTTGCTTATTTTTTTTGTTTTTGATTCCTTTTTGTTTTTATTCTCTGACATATGATACATTGAATTTCTTGATATCTCTCTGGCATACTAAATATTAAAAAGTTCTATATAATTCCTCATTTCTTGTATCATGATGCATTTTCCATAATTGTATATATCATGTATTTGTAACCTTGTATAACTTATGTGTATCCATCAAAATAATGTACTTCATCATCCTATGCGACAATGTAATGTGTACTAAATGTAGAGCTTTTGTCCACGGGCCTCCACTGAAAAAGGACTTGGACCTTCCTGATAATCAAATTTAAAATAAATAAATAAATAAATAAATAATTCTGTTTGGGTTAGCTGAAAAATAAAGAAAGAAGGATTTTAAGGTATGTGGAAGTAAAGTTAATCCAGGAGAGAACAGGGGACCACTAGAGAAAAAAAGGAGGTATTTGAGAGAGAGAAATTAAGAAGGAAATAGCAGAGGTGTTTAAGAGAAGGAAAGTTAAGTGGGAAATAGCAGAGAATGGCTGGATATTGGCAAGGAAATCCTTAGCAGAGGCAATAGTGAAAAAAAGGGAGGATAACAGGAGGTAGGAAAAGGAAGGATATACCTTTTAGCAATGGAGACTTCAGAGTAGCATAGAAACAGCAGGTTAAAGGAGGCAGCAGAACAGTTTTATCCAGTGAAATAACAGTGCAAACATTCAAATACAAGTTAAAAACCAACAATATATTCTTTCAATAGTTTCATAGATCTTAGGCTGGAGGCATGAAACCAGTACTTCAATTTGATAGAATGAGGTAGTTATCATAGAAAAGTTAATACAATCTGGAACAAGCCAGGCATACAAAGAGCAACTATTGAAACTAAGTGAAAGTTAAATATATATATACCTACCGTCACCATTTACATCTGATGAGTTCAAAGAAAGTTTGTAACCACTTATAGCACTGTTTAAAGGATAACTCATAGCTGAGAATTCTTCAGATTTCAACATAGGAGACCAAAATAGTCACTGAGTAGTTTAAAAACAACTGAAAGCTCATTTATAGGAAAAATCCACAATTTTAACTAGAATGTTATGAGAATAAATGCAATTAAGAGTCATACAATACAACCAAATAACTTCAGAGCCAATCGCAAGTCTTTGCTACTGCAGAGTCAGTTGCGAATCTTTAGCGCAATAAGATAATGGTTCTTAGTAGGAATCGAACACCAAAGATGAAGAAAGGCCAATCCTATCGTTAGAACCATTGGCAAGGGGTACACAATCTATAGACAATATCTATAGTTCACAAATAAAGCCAATTAAAAGCCACAACAGGAGATTTACACAGCTATCTCAATTTGGAAGAAATCTTATGCAAGTTCAGAGGAAGTGCTACATTTATAACAAATTACTAATGGTACAGACCTTAACTTCATACTATAAGCTATAGAATTCTGTTTCTAGTATGATGTCTACAAAATACTACCTTGATTTTTTTCTGTCTGTGCCTAGAATATTATCTATAGGATACATATTTAAGATTGTATCTGTAGAATGTCAAAATGTTAATGAAACAGATATCTTTGATGAAAGTTAAGGCCTAAATTAAGGGGACTGAATAATAACAGAGCTCTTGGAGCAAATGGGATTATTACTGAAAGTTTTAAAATATTTTCATAATGTTTAATTCAATTATTGACAAAGTACTTCATCTGTGCAAAGTAATAATTCCATTCTCTTGCATAGACATATTCATTAACCACACCAATGTTAAAAGGGTCTATATTACAAGACTGAAGATGCATTCTTTCGAATGTGTCTTGGTCGAACATAAAAGGCTGAAAACGCAAAATATAGAAGCGGCTGTTAAGCAATTTTTTCCCTGGGAAAGAATTTGCTTAGCTGCTTCGATACTTTGCCATTTTTGGCACAGTAGTTCAGTCTCGGAGTTGGTATATTTAAGTAGGGGGGTGTGGGGGGCAAAGCCCCCCACTTAAAGTTGTTGTTTGTCTTTCGGCTTTTCCTGGTAAGGGGTTGCCACAGCGGAACTCCGGTCCTCTAATGATTGGCAGTAGATTTTTATGAAACACCGAGGTGCCAGCTCGACGCCCAACCTTCAACAAAGGCATGCCCATTTACACACGCATGTCTTTCGAATGCTACCCAACTCCGGGGAGGACATGAAGACTAATGTTTGAAATTTTTTTTTTTTTTTTTTGTCTGAACAGCGATTTTTTTTTTCCCTTGGAAAAAAATCGCTGTTCTGACACTTCAACGTTGTAAGCTTTTGCTTACATAGGGACGATTAATCACCATTCGCTTTTTTGACACTTCGTATTGTAAGCTTTTGCTTACCTAGGGACGATTAATCACCGTTCGCTTTTTTAAGCATTCAGTGATCTAATATAGACCTTGTTAATACAGGATAATTGTACATTGTGTCCTTCCTATCCACTCGCGTCTCCTCCTAACATATAGGATTATGACAGGGTCTCTGATCATAATTTCTTTATTATGTGCTTGAGAGATGGATGCCAAAAAATTCATCTCAAGAGCAAAATTGTGATGTGTGCAACCACATTCATAATGTAGACATTTGCTAGTCAGTACTGGCAGATTTGACTGCTTAATGTAGACCCGAACTTAACAACTTAAACAGGGAGTTCTTAACATTGGTTAAGATCAGGTCCCACACTATAATAATGCTTAACTGATTAGACTGGCCATAATGACATACAGATGAAAAAGTTATAATACCTTCTGTGGCTGGTGAGGACCCAAACTTAACAGCTTAAACAGGGAGTTCTTAACATTGGTTAAGATCAGGTCCCACACTATAATAATGCTTAACTGATTAGACTGGCCATAATGACATACAGATGAAAAAGTTATAATACCTTCTGTGGCTGGTGAGGATCAAACCCAAGAAAATAATAAAATAATAATTATGCAAACTGATTGTGCTAACAGAAACAAATTAAAACTAGCAGTTTGCTAAGAAATAGGAAAATACTTTCATCTCAATTAACTGGATATGTTGTTGTTGTTGTGTCTTTCGGCTTTTCCCGGTTAGGGGTTGCCACAGTGGAACTCCGGTCCGCTAATGATTGGCAGTAGATTTTTAGGTGCAGAGTTGCCAGCCCTGATGCACAACCTTCAACGAAGGTATGCCCTTTCACGCATGTCTCCACGCAGCAGACGCTCTAGCTGAGAATCGAACCGGACAGCGTCTTACTGTGAGGCTATTAAAGTGGTTATATCAGAATTCTATTTCATATGTCAGGATAGGAAGATTCATTTCCCAACATTTCAGAACTATAATAGGAATTAAATAAGGGTGCCCTCTATCTCTTTCACTTTTTGTGTTAGCCATAGAACCACTAGCAACTTTATTCAGAAAGGATAAAATATGGGTAGCTGCAAAATTAGTAATTGTTACTGTAAAATTCAGTATTTTTGTATATATAATTTATTAACTATAAGTGACAGTAATAAGTTCATAAGTTAATAGATATGTGGTAGGCTAGCTGCCTTGGGGGCCATTTTAAGCATAGCCAATTTTCCTTTTTCTGCTAGAAAATAACCTGTGAGGACTGAATAAAGGGGGTCGATGGCATCCCTAGATCTAGGCACAATCATTTTTTAATAAGCTGTGCAATATGGACGGACTTTCTTGCAACACTAGACACATATTTAAAAGTTAGGTCACTGTCCACATAAGTTCCCAAATCCTGAACAAATGGGTCAGCTCTTAGGGGTGTTATGCCAATGTGGGTAGATAAAAACTCTGGTGTTGGGAGGATGGCCTAATGGTTAAGGTGTTTGCCTTACAAACACAAGGTGCAGGGTTTGAGTCTCACAAGGGATAATTGGCTAGGCTTAAAATAGCTCGCAAGGGCAGTTAGCTTAGTATGAACCTATGCCATATTTTCTCTAATTACAGCTGAAAGCCCTCCAGGTGTAGCATCTCTAGTAAGTGTCCCTGGACTAGCTGATAGTTTTTTTTTTAGCTAAGTTTTATCTCCGCTCAATTTACTCCCCACCCACCCCCCCATATCATTACCTTTATACATATCCATACAACCACACCCCTTCACTTCCTCCCAAATCCCCCACCCCTCTACTTCCTGTTCTCATACTACCTCCCTTCTTTGCTCCTCCCCACACTTACCTACTATTCCACTATCAAAGACTACTATACCTTACTCCCACCCCTTCCTCTCATCCTCTGTTCTACATCCCATAAAGTGACATCTCTTACAACTCAAACTATACTCTTACCTTCTCTACTCCTTATACTCTATCACCTCACCTCCTATCACTCACAATTATCTACTCCCTATTTCCAACACTCAAACACCACTCTTAACTCAAATACTACACCACAACCCTATCTACTAATTTGTCCCTCCATCCTTCCCTCCACCACTCCCATTCCTAAAATAAAAATATCTCTCCCTCCCCTTTAAAACATAAAAACAAAGTCTACTTACTCAAATTAAAACCCCATTACAAACCTCTAATTTTATCTGGTGACATTCATCCTAACCCAGGCCCTACAGACACTACCCTGAACAATAACCCCCTTGTATCTAAACCTGTCACCCCCTCCAACCCACAAAAACAAGTACAATTCTGCTCTATCAATGTCAGGAGCCTTGTAAATAAAGTTCACAAACTCCATGCTTGGATAGCTAACTATACTCCTGACATAGTTACTCTAACCAAAACATGGTTAAAACCACACCATCTGGACAGTGAAATCATCCCTCCTGGCTATAATATCCTTAGATTAGATCAACCTAAAAGAAAAGGAGGAGGAGAGGAGAAGTCTCCATACTCTACTCTAATTGTCTCTCCCAAATCAGTCCCACACTAGACTTACCCTCCTTCTCACCAGCTGAACTCCTACTGACCAACTTCAAACTTAACAGTTTCAACACCATAACTGTCGCAGCAATCTATATTCCCCCTGGTGATAATATTAACATACTTGAGAACATTGTAGCTCACCTCTCACATACCATCCACAATTAAATAATTATACTGAGAGATGTAAATATTGATTGGCTTGCAATACAAGCTCCCAACACTACTTCCTGTATAAACCTACATGGGTTTGAGCAACTAATCACAACCCCAACCTACATTAATATATCTCATCTACCTAGCTCTCTTCTAGACTGGATATTGGTCTCCCACCCACAAAACTATCATAACTCACAAACCCTTCCAAACGCCCTCAGCGACCACTGCCCTATAACAGTTACCAGACATACTCCCCACCTTACCAAACCTAACAAATTTATTAGCAACTGCTCACTTTCTCATTTATGTCCTAACTCCTTTATTTACCAACTCTCCAAAATTAATTGGTCTTACCTCACCACTCTTCCTTTAGATGAAGCTGTCCACTCCTTCAACACTACATTCCTAAACATTCTTAACTCCTTTGCTCCTCTTTGCATGATTAGAATCAAATCTAATACTTCTCCCTGGCTCACTAAATCTACCAGAACCCTCATGAAAGACCGGGATAAGATTTGGAAAATGTGGACTAAAACTAGGACCCCTTCTCTTCTTCAGAAATATAAAGAACTCAGAAATAAAATAAAAAAATCATCCATTATGGCAAAATAAACTTCTATGCCAATCCTCCCTCTACTCTTAAATCAGACCAAAAGAAATTCTGGAGCTCTATTAAACAGACTCTTCATCCAGGAAATCCTTCCACTCCTAACCCATGTCCCAGTGCAACACCTGAAGACATAGCCAACAAATTTAACAATCATTTTATAAACTCAATAACATCCATAATAAACTTTCCCCCACAGAAACAACACTAGCACCCCCACAAACTCTATACCTCTTCTAAACCCTCCTAACTCCTTCTCTCTAAAAGCAGTATCAACTAACTATGTAAAGCCATTACTCTCTAATCTTAAACCTTGCTCCTCATCTGTTGACAAGCTACCCTCTTACTTCCTGCAGATTTCCTCTGAACCTCTTGCCTATCCTGTATCCATCTTAATCAACCAATCCATTTCTGAATCCTATGTCCCCACTGTATGGAAGTATTCCTTCACTCTACCCATTCACAAAGGGGGCAACTCCTCAGACATATCCAACTTCAGACCGATTGCCATACTCTCTCCACTCTCAAAAATTCTAGAGAAATGCATTCACAAGCAGGTAATGCATTACCTTCACCAGGAAAACCTTCTCACACCTACACAGCATGTTTTCCGTTCCAAGCATAGTACAACTACTGCACTCATATCATTTATCAACACAGTCTCCCTAGCTTGTGATAACAATAAACTTGTCTCATGCCTATTCCCTGACCTTTCTAAAGCCTTTGACACTGCCTCTCACCCACTCCTTCTAGATAAACTCACTAACTTACATTTCTCTCCCCCTACTATCTCCTGGTTCTCCAGCTATCTCTCTACCTGCCAGCAATCAGTTAAATGGCTCTCTTCACTATCGTCCCCTCTCACTGTACAAATGGGAGTCCCCCAAGGGTCCATACTTGGACCACTACTCTTTAATATTTTTACCAACTTGGTCTACTCATCTTGTCCCCAGTCATCACTTGTGCAATATGCTGATGACTCAACTGTTATAACCATTGCTGACACCCAATTGACCTCCACTCAACTACCCAGGCATCCTTCCACACCATTGAGACTTGGCTTAGTGATAACAAACTAATACTTAATCCAAAAAAAAAACTAAGCTCCTACTCTTCCTCCCTAAAAATATCGCCACACTCAAAAGTACATTTACCATCTTATCCTGCAACAACACTATCATTTCAGCTGAATCTAGTACTAAATTGCTAGGTGTTACAATAGATGATCAGCTTAAGTTTGATTACCATATTACTAACTCGGTAAAAAGAACTCATCAGAAACTTGGACACCTTCTCTGTAGCAAGATATACTTAACTAACACTGCCCAAATAACTCTCTCCCAGCCTTTATTACTCCCAACACTGCTGTACAGCTGCCACATATTCACAGACCTAAATTCCACACTTATTTCCAAGCTTGAAACTACCTATAATAAGATTGCCAGATTTGCAGCTAACCAAACCTACAAGTCACACCTCTGCTTAGCACTACAGCAACTAGACTAGCTAGAATTCCCTCAGCTGCTCCAACTATACCAACTACAAATCATCCACTCTATCATCTGTCTACCCTCTTCTGCCCCAGCATCTCCACTATCATATCTAAATATTCCCCTGCTAGGACGCTACACAGCTCAAATCAGGAATTATTAGACATCTACAAACCCAAAACCAAAATAGGCTGCCTTCTCTATAACTATAACCCAGCTACATCATGGAACCAACTTCCCTTGGAAATAAAATCCCCCCAGCATAGCAAAAGTTTCAAATTAGCCACAAGGAAATACGTAAAAACAAAGTGGTCTTGCCACTGTAGCCAACCACCCTGAAACCAGCATCCTTTCACCTATTTCACCACCTCACTCTTAATGTAACACTATTCCCATGTATCTTATACCTTTTCTCTTCCTCTATTTCCAACCACTCTTAATTCTTACAATCTCAAAACAACCTACCTGTCAAGTCTGTAGACTATACTCAGCCTCCCCTACATCTCCTAGTACCCATTCTTACTTTCCTTTCTTGTTTCCAAACTCCTATATCCTACCCACTTTAAATAACCATCTGCCTAACTATTAACTAATTTTCATAGGTTCATAGATTAGTACTAGGCTAACTGCCCTTGCGAGCCATTTTAAGCTTAGCCAATTATCCCTTATGAGACTCAAACCCTGCACCTTGTTTGTAAAGTAAACACCTTAACCATTAGGCCACCCTCCCAACCCTTTGCTCTAAGCAGATTAAATAATATTGTAACTAGTCACATTTTTCTTCTGCTAATTGTTTAAAACCTTGTTTGTAACAACTCACATACTTGTCTGCCAATTGTTAATACTCTGTATGACTGAATTGCCTGAGGAGCTTTTTTTCTCTCCAGGTCTCTGCTTGGAAGATCCTATAGCTGAGTGTTACTACTATGTTACTAAAATTTAATAAATTGTTTTCTAGTCCTGAGGAGCTTTTCTCCCAGGGTCTCTGCTGAAAATGAGCCAAAAGCTCAGCCAGACTAACCCGGTTAACAAATGTAAATTAAATAAATAAAATAATAAAAAAATAAATGACTTCCTAAATGATATAATAATGCATTTATTTTTGCATTTAGTTTCATACCATGATTTTGAAACCAGTTATTTATTTGAGATAAACATTCCTATAGGATGAATATCTCATATATGACTTATTATATAAGTAATATATCTAGAACTTTTCTATGTGATGCTTTAATGTGTTTTGAAGAAATGTCTTGCTTAAAATGTAATAATAATAGAACTAGTCTTAAACTATGCAACCGAAATATTGAACGATCTCTGAAACAAACACATGATTATAATTGGGATACAACAAAAATAAAATATTTAGGATTAATTCTTACTAAGAAATCAATGAAATCATATGAGTCAGTTATGACATCATAATACATTAAATAAAAATTAGCAATTAGAAGTTGAAAAAATATATATATCTATATATATATATATATATATATATATATATATATATATATATATATATAAATATATATATATATATTCTTTTTAAGACATGTTAATTCTAACTAAAATTGTTTTATCCCCCCGCCCCCAAATTTAGTATATAGTGTAAGCCATCTCATTAATTCCAAGTGAGGGGCAAACAAAAATGTCAACAAAATCATTTATTAATTTACTAACTTTGTTATTATCCACATAGACCCAAGATTGCTTTCAGTCATTATATTAGGTTTTACATCCAGGGAGGGCTTGGTCTTTCAGATATAGAACGTTATGCTTTACCTTCTATCTTCAAACTAATTGCTCACTGCTTTGGTTCATTTTATAGCACCAAATGAAAAGAACAACTTGACAAGATACGTGAGGATGCAAAATCGAGAATCTCATCTCTATTTCTTAAATAATGGCATTCTCCGGCTGTTAAATAATTATGTTGTTTTATACTTATTCTCCAAGAAGATTAAATTATACTAATGTCATTTTATAAGCTGCTATAATTTTTGTTTATCCAGCCCTGTCAGTAGTTTAAATTGTTAAACTATTTATATAATTAAAAATCCAACTATGACAGAATCAGAAATTCAGATAATCCAGTCAGGCAGCATGTTTCTAAGACTGTATGTTTTAAAGGAATTTTGTTGAAATCTCAACCTTTTGGCCAGCATTATGATCAGCTAAACTTGTTTTGTCAAACATTTAATATTAGTTAAAGTCCCATTTCGTGCATGTACAAACAAAGCTCAATATCTTTTTCTCTGTTGTATAGTATCTATTGCTGAGATGCTATAACTAAGACTTGGGTTAAAGATATTACTCCATTCATAGAATTCCTTAACATAGCCATTGTCGAGTGGTACAATGGAAATGATGCAATTAAAATAGCATGTAAAAAGTGAAATACTGCAGCACATTTGAAGTATTGGGCAAAGTCACTGCTATTATTATAGAATATGAAAGTATTATTCTGTGATAATTATAATTAATTTTCAGGCCACCTATTAGCCTCTTATCAATAGTGCATATTATTTGATAAGCTGGATATTTCAGGTATTAGACACCCTATATAAACAGTTGAGATAGTTACATTGCTTTTGTTGGTAGTTTAATTTTGACTTGTCATTATAAGCTCTTTGTAAATCTTTTTGTTTAAGTGCATATTATATATTTATTGTGTTTAAAAGTTTATAAAATTTTTTGTGGAAAAAAGAAATAAGCTTCCAATCACCTGAAAAAGGTGCAGAGAAAAGGGATACAATTATGTGTGACATCTCCATTTTAAATTATGTTCTGACTAGGTATTGAAGGTTGGAACCCATTGCTAAATTATACTATGCTGGTGAGTAAGAATTTTTGTGGTGGAGCAGTTTCTCTTAAGGCTGAAAGGTTGAAAACCTGTGTAGGGTCCAGTGGAGATGGGGCTGGCAAGATGGAAATTATTTTTGTTCATGTTATTTGTCCATCAGTGTGAAACAGACATAAATACTACTCTGCGCAGTTTAAATTATATTTTGTGGCACAACCATATAGTTTCAAAGGCTGATGGGAAGTGATGGGTACACAACTTTTCATATATAAATATATATATATATATATATATATATATATATATATATATATATATATATATATATATATACATATATATATATAGATAGATATATATGAGAATGGGGTGTTAGACAATGATGTCTGGTGACTTCAGTGGAGGGGTCTTCCTAAAATAACTGAATTGGTGAGGCTAACAATAGATGGGCAATGCTATCATATACAGAATCTGCATTGTATGTGATTACAGTTTGAGGTAAATGAGTTTAGGGGAGATGTTGGATGATTGAAGAATAAATTATACAATGCAAATCATTATTATTCACTTCTGTGAATCTGGGGAGGGAGTAATAATGGTGTCACCCTCCTCTCACACACACACACACACACACACACACACACACACACACACACACACACACACACACAAGCCAAGTTAGCACACATTCTTTAGATTTGCTGAAATGGAAATAGATTTGTTTCTTTTTCTTCAGGAGCTGCAGCTAAGCTTATTGATAAACAGCCTTACATTTTTGGATAAACATCTGGTCCTACACTCTGCATAATCTAAATAGTCTAGATTTCCAGTCATAGCCTACAGAATATATAGCAATGGTAGTCTGAGAAAGAAATTTAATTCTAGATATAAACATTGCTTATAATCACTTTATTGGCTTTTTTATAGATGAGATGTCTGATTGTGACCAAATAAAACAAATTGTCCCAGTAATGCATTTTGTCTAGTTTCACTCAAGCACACAACAGCCACCACAAAGCCAGACTAATGACTATGTTACTGTTATCAAATGTTGTCAGTGGTAGTTCCTTTCATCCAAACTCTGCCACTGTACTCATTAATAATAGTCCCTTTACTGGAAAATAATTTTCACACTAATGTATTTCAGTCTGCTTCAGTCAAAGATACATTAGCCCTGTCAGTCCAGATCAATGATGTTTAACTGTGATTAAATGACTGAAAGGGTCAGTTTGTTTCATCCATACGTCCATCCATCTCTTTGCCCACCATTTTCAGTCACTTAATTGACTATGTATACCTTAAATGTCTGATTGTGATCAAAGGAATGAATAAATAAATAACAATCACGGTATCTTTCAGCTCATCCTACAATGCAACCCTCGGTAGCTTTCTGCACAAAAACACAAACATACACATATATATGCACACATGCACATACAAATGCAGAGACACACAAACACATGCCTGCCAATAGCCACATTATCGAATGTGCACACCTGAGATGATTGATTGTGATAAAAGCAATTAATGAATGAATAAATAAATACATAATCCATGGCCATAGCACAACATTTCAGCTCATTGCTGTCAGTCACATATATTAAAACTCACTGCAACCTCATCCCCAACACACACTTAAGTTACATAGTATTATAAAAGAAAAAAGATAAATACCATCCTACATACTGGTTGGCAGTGACAATTTAACAGAATTGTTTAATTATAAAATAAAATTATTTAATAAATCCTCATGCCTTGTACCTTGTTGTGTCTGAGAAAGCACACAACAAACAGAGTTTTCTTTCACTTTTGATTCTCAGATTACCTCACACACCCATTACACAGCCTAAATTTTAGGAAACAGCTGATTCTTGCTTTACTTAGCAGCACAAACAGTTCCTAATAAAGTACCATTTGTATACCCAAAACAATGGGAAACAAGTAGTAAGGTATATGTTCTTTAATCACTTAGGAGTAGTGTGCTTAACTACACTTTTTCTAACATACAACATAACTCCTTGCATACACAGGATGCAGCTGCATGTGCTCTTATTTATGTCTTTGGAAAGTTGACTATTTTGCAAACAATTACATATTTAGAAAATAAAATCCATTTTTACAGTATATTTTTTGTAGCCTATTACCACATAGTGCCCTGATTGCAATGATAGGTACGGTGTAATGGAGTATGAGTAAGACAAAATCTCCTTTTTAATAAAAGCAGAAGCAGTACTATGTAATGAAGTTAAGCGTCTTGTGGCGATGTATGTATACACACACACACACACACATTTATATATATATATATATATATATATATATATATATATATAGTGTTTGTTTATTTTTGTTTGTTTTTTTTATTTTGTTTTTGTAATAGAGGAACTGCATTTGTTGGCTAAATGTGTAATATGGAACAGAACATGCAAAAATAACAGACTATCAGGGCTGTAGCTATGCAAACAGCGAAGAAATGTAGGGGTGGAGAGCCTTAAAAAGAATGATGTAGTAGACTCATACACTGAAGGGAGCTTTGATACTCTAGATGGTATACTTTACATGATGTTACTCGCATTATATCTAATGCATGTACCCCAAAGTCATATAAAGTCATTGACAGAGATGTTCTTTTGTTACTTGTAGTAGTCAGGAAGAGCTCAGTAATAATTAATGAACATTTACAGCTGGTTATGAATCCAACTTTAGAAATTAGCAGGGTAAGATGTATAAAGCAAGCAGCACAGCAGAATCTCTAATATTCATAAAAAATCCCATGCTCCAAGGTGGGGATTTAAAAATGTGTCTTGGGAATCTATTACGTGTAAACTGTGTGTGTGTGTGTGTGTGTGTGTGTGTGTGTGTGTGTGTGTGTGTGTGTGTGTGTGTGTGTGAGAGAGAGAGAAATTTGGCTGAAACATTTGACTCTTCCTGTTTCACCCCATCTTTGAACTCTAATCAGAAGATGCCCCTTTCTTTAAAGAATAATCGCATGGAGGAGAGCACACCAGATTGACAAAATCCACTTAGACCACAAATCAAATCTATGATTGCAGCTGTGTAGGCTTACATTCAGGAAAATTAGAATAATACAGGGAATTCCTCCCACCAGTTTTATCAACAACATTTAAGTGCTACTTCATAGTGATGTAATGAAACGGGGAGTGAGAAGGAAGACGGTAAATGACAGTAGATGAGGTTTTAAGGGATGTGCTTCTGCAAAAAATAATTTTTCCATTCTAGTGCCAAAGTACATTTTAAGAGAAGATGCAGCTGGGTGAAGGTATGATTGAAAGAAGATTTTTGGGACATTTTTCAACTTAAAAAAATCTGTATCATTCGATGTCTAATGCAGTTTTAAAACAGACTAAGGTGAGAAAACTAAGTGTGCAATTGGATAGCTCCTCTTTCTTCAGTTTAATAAGGTAATATGCTTAATTCTTACAGGTGGTGATGAAATGCATCTCCAGTTTTAGCACAAGTTACAGTAAAATGTACAGTTAGCTAGTGACATGTGGCTTAGGCAATTCCAAATGAAGATAAAGATCTTTAACAAAAAACAATAGCATGCTTTGTTTCTAGGTTTTAGCAATTTCAGTTACAGAAGTTAAGTTGAAAGTAGTTCATAGTAGATCAAAGCATATGAAGTCATCAGGGCTAGATAACCATCCTTCCTGGTTTTCTAGGAAGTGCTGACCATCGATGCTTCAACCCCCTGTATGAGCTATTTCATGTGAAGACAGTATTAAATGGTAAAGATCCTCTATATAGCTGGAAGGAATTCCTGATACTACTGATTCTGACTTCAGTTAAAGATCCCTCCCTTACTAGCTATTATAGCTCTGTTGCTGTATTTATCATACTTAGATTATGACACATTGTCTTAAGAAGGCTAAGAAATACTTGACTTGCTGTGATTAAGCTTTGTTTACAACAGACAAAGGTTAATGCATATTAGCAGAACAGTCATCTTCTTCAAGCATACTACCTGTGAAGGCTGCTAACCTAGTTAGATAGAATTTTGTAAATAATTCTATGTCATTGTAAATATTAATATGATCCACAGGCTTGTTTCACAAATGTAAAGAAAACTGTGTATGTTCTGAGCTTCAAAAATCCACAGTGCACCTTGCTGGAAGAAAGCTGATAAGTAAAGGATTTTATGACTGTGTTTGATCTCAAGCTCAGGGACAGGATGTCCGCAGCTAGAAATTGTTTCTATTGGTTTAAGAAATAGATAATTACTAGGTTTCACACGTAAAGTGACTTTTATTGCTGTGACTTCCTGGCAGGTGCAGATCAAAAGATAAATGTTACATTTTAAGTTCTGTGAGCCTGGGAAACAAGGAGAAGTAACAAGAATGATGTAATCTGAAATATCTCAGCAGTAATGTGGATTATCAATTTAAGGGCTATCTCAGAAAGTAATAATAGCATTTTGTATTTGGTTCTGAAGCTGACATCAACTCACCAGAACTTGCTTGCTTTTATGTAAGTAGTATTTAGAACAGTGATTTCTCTTAGAGATAGAAATAGCCAGATTAGTCTAGCCGTTTTCTGTATTTATGTCAGACTATCCTACAATATTGTTTAAAGTATTTCCTGTGATTTCTGAACACCTTGATGCTATTTTGTTGAAGTAATAAGTATTGTCTTCTGTTTGTATTATTTACTAAATATTTTTAAACCTTTCAAATGTAGCTGTTTTGTGTAGAGATAATTTAAGCTCTAGAGTACTTGTATGTATTTGGTGATACTGTACAAAGCCACTCCAATAGCTTTGCTGTTCGTTGCACTTACTAATTGGATAATAATAACATTATACAGTGAAATTGGTCACCCTTTGGGAAGGGCCGTATAGTAGCTGATAGTAGTGGTTGGTGGCAGTCACTACTACCTTATAGTCTGGGCAGAAAGGGGGCATAGCTGAAGAACCTGTGACAGCCTTCCCCAGGAGTGTCTGTGTGTTTGTATATAAATCAGATCTTAAAGTGTGTGTGTGTGTGTGTGTGTGTGTGTGTGTGTGTGTGTGTGTGTGTGTGTGTGTGTGTGTGTGTGTGTGTGTCAGCTACTTGGACAGGGACTCAAAGCACTGGTTGGACAGAGAGGGTGCTGGAGGTTTTAACTTGACCACTAGGCTGAGATCTGGACCCTAAAGCTGTGCCAATGGGGAGTCTTACTGTGTATCTGGAGAGAAAGGGAGAAACCATCCCCATGCTGACTGTGATCTTTGTATGCTCTTAAGTGAAATTCTACTTTACTGTGTGTGTACTTGTTATCCTCCCAATGTGGATGCCTCTCACTGGTGCTAGTGGTGAGGTTTGAGGCTCCACGATTACTGGGCCAGTGCATGGGTGTCACATATTAATTGTTTGGCAGTGGTGGGATATCCACAATGAATATTAATTGTTTGATAGTGGTGAGTTAGCTGCATCACATATTAATTGGCTTTTAGTGGTGTGGATAGTGAATTCCTGTAGCTTGTGCACAGTGATCACTGAAGGTGTTTTTGTACTCTAAATCAGCCATGCAGTGAACATTCAGAGTTCAGATCATGATTGTTTTATTTCTTTTGTTAGCTTAGTTAGTCAGGGAGAGCAGGCAAGCATGTCAGCAGATGAGTATGGCAAGCTGACAAGGAGTCAGTTGGCTGAGATGTGTCAGGCTTAAAGACTGGTGCATGGAAACCCAAATAAAGCAGACATTATTGCAGCTTTAGTCACAGCTGTATCAGAGAATAGCAACCTGGAGGACGATCAGACTGGCTGTGGAGATGTACAACACTCAGAGAATGGACAGCTCAACCTTTCTACAGAGGACTTAAAAATCCATCTAGAACTAAAGAGACTTGAGTTGGATGCCAAGTGTTTGGAAATAGAAGAAGCAGAGCAACTAAGGCATCTAGAGAGTTAGGAAAGTGAGAAACTATGACATCTGCAGGCTGAGGAAAATGAGAACCTGCTATGACTGGAAGCTGAGGAAAAGTAGAGGCAGAGGCAGCATGAAAAGGAGATGCTGACTCTTTTCCAGAGTCTTGGAGGTAATGGGGAAGGGAGTAACTGGACCCCAGAAGCACAAAAGGTCAGTAAATTTTCTTCCACAGTTTACAGAGGGGGGTAATTTTGATAGTTTCATTCATATGTTTGAGAGGGTATGTAAACAGTATGATGTTGACCAAAGGCTCTGTGTATGGTTCCTGACCCCCTTACTCCATGGTACAGCTGCAACTGTCTTGTCCAAACTGTCTGGCAATGATTTTTTAAATTATAATCCTGTAAAGAATTGTTTGCAAGAATTTGTAAAGCTAACACCTGAAGCTTATAGGAAAATAGACGCAAGGCAGATGAAAATGTGTGTGAATATGTTGATGAACTAAGCACTTATTTTCATAGGTGGGTGAGTGGATGTCAGGTCACCACTTTTCAAGGGCTGGCAGACCTTTTGGTAGGGAAAAACTCTTAGCACTTTGCCTGAGGACATGAGGATCTGCTTAGCTGATAGACAATGCTCTACTGTAGATGAGTTGGGGAAGAAGGGAGACATATACCTAGCAAGCAGGGCATCACTGCACAGGAAAGGGATACCCAGTGCTGCTCATAGGTCTAAGGGAACCCATGCCATGCAGCCCAGACTGCCCCAACAGAATCTACCACTAGCAGGGGAAGCCACTAGTCCAGGTACACATCCAGGACCTAGGGTTAAATGTTTTGAATGCAACCAGTGAGGCCATGTTGTATATAGATGTCCATGGAGGCAAGGTGGGGAACAAAAGGTGAGGGAGCCAGTAAGTGGGAAAGACAAAATGCCAACAGCAGGTTGTCTTGAGACAACAATGGTACCAAACTACCACAAAAGGTTAAATCCTATTGTAGCAAATGGCAAATAGGCCATTGCTAAGAGAGACACAACCTCTGATATAACCATTGTAAAGCCTGCAATGGTTACAGAGGAGCACTACTTCCCTGGGCAGTCTACTCCAGTCAGAGCTTTATGAGGGACCCCATTCCAAATACCTTTGGCTATTGTTCACTTTGGCTGGGAGGGTGGAAAAAGAAGCCAGCAAGTAGTTGTGTTTGAGGATATCCTTGCAGATGTCCTGATAGGGAATGATTTTGATAATGCAGTGCCATGTGGTCATGCAGTTGCATGCAGTCAGGCTTGGAGACAAGCATGTGGGTCTGGTAGCCTGTGGGACACCCAGTCAGACCGCATACCTGCAGCCAGGTCTGGTGAGGTGGTTACTTCAGGGAGGGAGCTACCCTGTAGCAGTGAGACTGGAGTTGAGCCACAGCTGCTTTTGGGTAATGATATTCTCCTGGACAGAGTGACTGCAAGTGCAGAGATAATAGTAATACCCAGGCTGACAGTGAGGCACTGCTGTTAGACGATATCAGACTTCCTGTGGAAGGGGAGCTGGGAAGGGTTACCAAGAGAGAGTTCAGACAGCCTCAGCTCTCAGACACTACATTACAAGGCCTGAGGCAGGTAGCTAGTGAGACATCTGATTCTCAAGGGAAGGAGGAATCTGTATACACAGAGACAAAGGGTTACTGTATAGAGAGTGGACTCCTGAGGGAGGGATAGATGGTGAGAGAATACAGCTGTTGGTAGTGCCTAGAGCCTACCATCTGGCATTTCTAGCCATAGCCCATGATATTCCCTTTGCAGGTCATATGGGCATAAAATGTACAAAAAGACATATTATGCAAAACCTCTACTGGCCTGGAATTTTTAGAGATGTAACTGGGTACTGCAGGACCTGTGAGCAGTGTCAAAAGGTAGGCAAGGCAGGAGACAAGGAGAAAGCTCTTTTGATGCCTTTGCCTGTGATTGAGGAACCATTTCAGAGGGTAGCTATTGATATTGCGGGGCCTCTGAGTACCCCAAACTCCACAGGGAAAAAGTATATCCTAGTGGTAGTAGATATTGCTACAAGATACTCTGAGGCAGTAGCTTTGTCCTCCATTGAGGCAGAAAATGTGGCAAATGCTTTGTTAGAGATGTTCAGCAGGGTAGGTTTCCCAAAAGAAATACTGACTGACAGAGGTACCAATTTCATGTCAGACCTCTTGGCTTGTCTGTGAAAGTACTGTGGGGCAAAGCACCTAAAGGCCACCCCCTACCATCCCCAGACTAATGGTCTTGTTGAAAGGTTAAACTCTACACTCAAGTCCATGTTACAGGCATTTGCAGACCAGTTTAAGAGGGAGTGGGACAAATATTTGCCCCATATGTTGTTTGCTTACAGAGAGGTTCCCCAGGAATCCACATGTTTTTCACCCTTTGAGTTGTTGTATGGGCATAGGGTGAGGGGGCGTCTAGATTTAATTCATGATGAGTGGGAGGGTGAGTGTGAATCTCACCAGGAGTATATTGTGGCATATGTCTTAAACCTCAGGACAAGGCTCAGGGAACTCATGGGCTTGGCCCAGGAGAACCTGACAGAAGCCCAACAGCAGAAAAAGGTCTGGTATAGCAGGAATGCTCAAGCTAGTTAGTATGCTGTAAGGCTGCAGGTAAGGGTTCTCATTTCTGTCAGACACAATAAGCTGCAAGCAGCTTGGGAGGGACCCTACAAGGTGGGAAGGAAGGTCAGTGATGTTAACTGCATGGTAGAACTGCTAGGCAGGAGGCAGGGGCACAAATTGTACCATGTTAACATGATGAAACCTTACCATGATAGGGAGGCCCTTGTGCTGAGTATTTGCAGTGGATTGCACGAGGAGTCTGAGGGAGATTTGTTGACTGATCTCCTCAGTGAGGCTCGGACTGACACCTCAGTGGAAGGGTTAGCAATGTACCAGCAGCTATCTCCTACCCAGCTTCCCAAAATACAAGCAGTGTTACAGGAGTTTGGGGACATGTTCACTGGGAAACCAGGGTGCACCCACCTGGTGCAGCACCAGGTGGATACCGGACCCTAAAGGCCTATTAGGCAGGCCCCTTATAGGGCGCCTGAGAAAGTCACACAGACTGTGAGGGAGGAGATACAGAAAATGTTGGAACTAGGGGTAATTCAAGAATCCAACAGTCCCTGGGCCTCCCCAGTGGTGTTGGTGCCAAAGAAGGATGGCAGCACCAGGTTTTGTGTGGACTACAGGAAATTAAATAGTCACACAGAGTCAGATGCTTACCCCATGCCTAGGAGAGATGAAGCCCTAGAGCATCTGGGTGAGGCTAAGTATCTTACCACCATTGATCTTACCAAGGGTTACTAGCAGGTGCCTTTGACTCTCGGTGCTAGAGTGAGGTCAACCTTTGTGACTCCTTTTGGCTTGTATGAGTTCACCAAGATGCCCTTCGGGATGAAAAATGCTCCAGTGACTTTCCATAGGCTGGTAGATCATATCCAAGCAGGAGGGGTTGCCCTTCCTTACCTAGATGATATTTCCATCTACAGCCATTCCTGGCAAGAGCACCTTTAGCATGTCAGGGAGGTGCTGGGCAGATTACAGAGGGCAGGGTTGACCATTAAGCCCAGAAAATGCCAGGTGGATATGACAGAGGTCTCCTACCTGGGACATAGAGTGAGGAGTGGTAAGATCAGGCCAGAACCTGACAAAGTGGAAGCCATTCAGACATGGCCTGCACCTGTTACCAGAAAGCAGGTGAGGGCATTCTTAGGGACAGCAGGGTACTACAGAAAGTTTGTCCCCAGTTATAGTACCATAGCTGTTCCTCTCACAGGCCTGACAAAGAAAAACGGGCCAGATAAGGTAGTGTGGACCCCAGCATGTGAGCAGACATTCCAGAAGCTTAAAGAAGCCTTGGGAGGACCCACTGTGTTAGCCAGTTCAGATTACAGCAAATAATGTGTTGTGCAGGTGGATGCTTTGAACTGTGGGGTGGGGGCTGTATTTATCCAGATTTCTTCAAAGGGAAAAGAACACCCAGTGGTCTATCTCAGTCATAGGCTCCAACCCAGGGAGGAATGATATGCAGCTGTAGAAAAGGAAATTCTAACCATAGTGTGGACACTGCAGAAACTTCAGCCTTATCTGTAGGAAAGAAAATTCACTGTAGTTATAGATCACAATCCACTAACATGATTACATCAAGCCAGCCAGCAAAATGCCAAGTTGCTAAGGTGAAGCCTAGGGTTGCAAGTATATATGTCAGTGCAGCACCACAGTGGGATTAGCAGTGCCAATGCAGATGGGCTCTCAAGACATGGAATGGGGTAAGGTATATCCAGATAGACCTAACCCTCTCAAGCAACGCTTCCCAAGGGTCACTTAAAAAACTAGCTTGGTTTCTCCAGGTTGGGGGGGGGGGTTGTGAAGCCTGTCAGCCTAGTTAGATAGAATTTTCGAAATAATTCTATGTCATTGTAAATATTAATATGATCCACAGGCTTGTTTTACAAATGTAAAGAAAACTGTGTATATTCTGAGCTTCAAAATGTAACCACAGTGCACCCTGCTGGAAGAAAGCTGATAAGCAAAGGATTTCATGACTGTGTTTGATCTCAAGCTTGGGGACAGGATGTCTACAGCTAGAAATTAATTCTATTGGTTTAAGACATAGATAGTTACTAGGTTTCACATGTAAAGTGTATTTTATTGCTGTGGCTTCCTGGCAGGTGCAGATCAAAAGAGAAATGTTACATTTTAAGTTCTGTGAGCCTGGGAAACTTAAGGAGAAGTAACAAGAATGGTGTAATCTGAAATGACTCAGCAGTGATGTGGATTATCAATTTAAGGGCTATCTCAGAAAGCAAGAATAACATTTTGTATTTGGTTCTGAAGCTGACAGCAACTCACCCACACCTACTTGCTCTGTATGTAAGTGGTATTTACAACAGTGATTTCTCTTAGAGATGAATAGAAATAGCTAGATTAGTCAAGTTGTTTTCTGTATTTATGTCAGACTATTCTACAATATTGTTTTAAATTATTTCCTGTGATTTCTGAACTCTCTAATGTAATTGTGTTGAAGTAATACGTATTGCCTTGTGTTTTTATTATTTATTAAATATTTTTAAACCTTTCAACTGTGGCTGTTTTGTGTAGAGATAATTAAAGCTCTAGAGTACTTGCATGTATTTGGTGGTACTGTACAAAGCCACGCCAATAGCCTTGCTGTTTGTCACACCTACTAATTGGATAATAATAACATTACACAGTGAAATTGGTCACCCTTTGTCAAGGGTCTTATAGTAGCTGATAGTAGTGGTTGATGGCAGTCAGTACTACCTTATAGTCTGGACAGAAAGGAGGCATAGCTGGAGAACATGTGCCAGCCTTCCCCAGGAGTGCCTGTGTGTTTGTATATAAATCAAATCTTAAAGTGTGTTTATGTGTGTGTGTGTGTGTGTGTGTGTGTGTGTGTGTGTGTGTGTGTGTGTGTGTGTGTGTGTGTGTGTGTGTGTGATCTACTTAGGCAGGGACACGAAGCACTGGTTGGACAGAAAGGGTGCTGGAGGTTTTAGCTTAACCACTAGGCTGAGATCTGGACCCTATAGTTGTGCCAGTGGGAAGTCTTATTGGGGATCTGGAGAGAAAGGGAGAAACCAGCCCCAGACTGACTGTGATCTCTGTGTGCTCTTAAGGGAAATTTTACTTTACTGTGTGTGTACTTGTTATTCTCCCAATCTGGATGCCCCTCACTGGTGTTAGTGGTGAAGATTGGGGCTCCTTGATTACTGGGCCAGTGCATGGGCGTCACAACACCAACCCTGCTCCATGAACTGCATGCCTTCAGGTTTTGTCCTAACATCTTAGGAGTTCCTCTGGGAGGTTCATGCTGTATATGGGTTGTCTAGCATTTTTCCAAGTATTATTAAGAGCTTGGTTGTGTAACACAGACTATTTAAGAGGTCAGTGGGATCCATTCCATTAGTGTGTGTGAGACAAAAGTGTTGCCTTGTATTTTCTTATTTAATATGTTAATATAATCTTTAGATAATTACTAGAGCATGGGATACTTAAAGAAATATATAAAATTAAAATTGAATGCAAAGTGTAGTTCATAGGTTCATAGGTTCATAGGTTGGTACTAGGCTATCAGCCCTAGGGCCTATATATACCAGCCTCGCCATAACAATTCCCTGGCTATTTCTTCCCACACTATTTACTTCCCTGGACCCCTGTCTAGCAGGGTGACTGACGTGATCCCTGGGGTGAATTTCCTTTCTCCCATCCAATCGTCAAGGTTCCTTTTGAAGAGGGCCAAAGAGGCACTCTGCTTGACATGTATGGGCAATCTATTCCAGAGTCTGGGGAGTCCCTGGGTCAGGAAGCTATCCCTCCAGCATGTTTTGTTTATTGTGATATATGTTATACTTAGATGACATTTTGCTGACTTTGGCAACCCCAAAATCTTGCCTATGGTCTGCTTACAAGATAGTTAAGTAGTATGGATGATTTTCAGATTATATTTAATATTAGCAAAATATAGATGCTAGATCCTAATCACTCAATTTAGCAATGTTTTGAGAGATTTTACCTTTAGGTAATATTCTTTTAAGTTAATGTACATGGCTGGCATCTTTTCTTAAATGACATGATTTGATGATGAACAATTTAGAATGCAGGACCATGTCAATGAGGTACTTGGTACTTTAAGATATGCTAATGCAGAAAAAAATTAAGTCAAAGGGGAGGCTATAAGAATTTTCTATTCTTTGCAGGCTCTGGAAAATCATCTTTCTAAACTCTATTATATGTCATTGTAATCGATATCTGGGGAGTAGTGTAGTGCCATAAGGCATTAAAAGTGGTTTTCTACATCATTCAATATTTCTATGGTTAGGGTGGCTGAAAAAAGCAACATTAGCAGCTATATGTGTTAGCTACTCATGTTTATTAGTTGATTTACTAGTACCGTACCCCACATGACTTTATGGGAAAATGTTAATTAAAACTGTTTGGTATAACACCCTAAATAATTATCTACATTTATTTTATTTTGAATTTGTTAATCAGGGTAGAGCAATGATCCTACTGGTCCTATTTCATTTTCAGCCCAGGGAGATGCTGATGATGCATGTACTGAGAAAAGTCTTTTTGCTATACAAAACTAATGGGCATCTTGCAGTAAACCTATAATAAAATGTTTATTCATCTGAGAAGAGTTTTATGCTTAAAACTGTGTATTATTTTAGGAGATGGTAGGCCAAGGAGGGACTAACAGGTCCTGTGGTTATGCAAAGAAATTAATTATTGCTCTTATCCAGGTAAACAAGAGTAGGTAGGTAAAAGATTTTGCAACAATCTGTGGATTTGTCCACTATTGTTCAATGAAACACAAGTTGGTAAAATGGCAGTTCAGCAAACCATACAAATCATTTTGCCAAAATGCTGAATCACTGAAAGAACTTCAGAGTTATGGAAAGTAAAGAACAGCCACCATGTAGCGAAAATCCCCAACTGAATGTAATGTACTTCATGTATGTGCCATCTCAGGGAATGTTAGATTTTTTGAATAACTTCATCTGTGTCCAAATAGTTCTATAAAACTTTTCAGTGAATTGTCATTTTTGTAAATTGCAACTTATACTTCAGTTGTACACGTTTTATAGATTATATTCCAGTTCTAGTGAGTTAGTCACATATTTTCTTGTTTTGAAGTTATATTGACATCTCATTATTCGTATGTCAAAGAAGAAAAAGAAATCTTTACTTAATGGTTGTTTTCTATTTTACTCCAGGCTAGGTTATCCTTGCATATAAATGATATACTTCATGCTTTAATATCAAATAATAATATGTGTATTTTGATTGTGCCATTTGGCTTGTGCCATGACTAGAAAGAATCTATGAACCTGTCCACCTACTCAGTTACTAAATAGACAACCAAGCAAATAAGTAAAAGTAAACACTTATGACTAATTTCCTTGCTCTGAGTTCATGGAAAAGCAAAGACGGAAGGGTGTTTGCAATGGAAAGCTGACAGATGACTCTTAACTTGTTTGTTCAAGAATCAAGGTCAAAGGCAAAAATAATAAAGGTTAAAAGCCCCATATCAGAGACAATTTTAAATATTTCTCTAAGTAATGTAAGCACTGAATAGAAACACAGGTTTTACATCAGTTTGCATTTTTTAGAGAATAAAAAATATGAAACTATAATGTCTGGCATTATTGACAGATTGCATTCCTTGGTGATTAACAGAAAATGAAAAATTGAAAAATTCCAAGAGGGACAGGTTTAAAATGATACAAAATCAGTGATATTCTGCTAAAATCATGGACAGTTGAGCACTATGCCCATATTAATGCAGATTTTTTATAGGCAAGAGTTTATTAGTCCAGTCACATATACATAAGAAACAAGAAATTTGACTTTATTGGATGTTATTTGGCAGGGAGTTTTTTAATAATATATTATTTTTATAGCAGAAAAATGCTATGGATATTTCAGACAGCAGTACAAACTAAGCCACACCCCATAAGTGTTTGCTTCCGAATATGATATTATTTCTCAATATTTTCATGCTAAATTTCCTTTTAGTCTGTATTATCTATTAAGTATTTACTTGCAAATTATTTTTCTGTATCTTTAACCTTTGTATAAGAGTATAATTTGTGCAACTATTAAGAACAACCTATTGTAACCTATTTAGTTTTGGAGCTTTTCTCCTCAGGACTCCATTGAAAACGGGTTCATTTGGCCCAATGGACTATCCTGGTAAACCAACTGCAAATAAATAAATAAATAAAAAATAAATAAATGCTGGAGAGAAGGTCTGGATGTCACTGCCTATGCATCTTCTATGTGTTTTGGATATTAATTCAATACTGCATGAATTGTGGTTGATAGATCAGGATAAACTATCCCTCTTTTTTTTCATTGTCCAAGATTGTTGCACCTCCCTTTTTTTTTCTTCTTGTCTAGAAACTCCTTTGTTAAGGCTTAACTTGATACAAAACTTATAATCACTCCTCCTGTCTGAAAACATTAAGAGAGAGGTGGGCAGAGCTCTTTTTATCCTGCTAGATGACTGAGTTTTTATTATTAGGGATACCTGCCAATCAAAATAGATGTCAGATCACTTCGTTAGTTGCAGTGACTGCTATGAATGCAATTGCATGAGGTAGGCTTGGGGGGCTGGTGATAAACTGGGTAACAACATCTGGAAAAATGGGAGTTATGATTGGGGAAAGGGAAACTTCCACACCCTTTTCTTCACTATTGTAGAATGGATAACTGAAAACTGTCTCTCTTATGTTGCATAGAACACATCTCGTATTATTTCTTCTTCTTAAGTACTACTGACTCTTTTACTTCAAGCTAATAGTTGACTCGACTGCATTGAATGGCTATAATTGTTATAATCAAACTTACTGACAAATTATCTGTGCGCAGTAGAACATGCAGCTCATCATCTCCCTTGGAAAGCATTGTGATGCTGCATTGGTACTTTCTTCTTCAAGAATAATTAATGTGTGCTCAAGTTGCTAGTATACATCAGTTTCCTCCATCAATATTCAGCAGTTATGAAAAAAAGCGGGTCTATATTACGTTATCGAATACTAATGTATTCGAAAGCGTAATAGATGACCCCTAAATGTCAAAAATGTCAACGGTCGAACAAGTACAAAAAAGTACAAAAACCCACCCAAGCATACCATTTAAAGGCTGCAAACAGGGGGGCAAGCCCCCCTGCACCCCCCACACCTCTGCTACTTAAATATACCAACTCTGAGATCGCCATACAGTGCAGACAATGGAAAACTGCCATTTCCGCACTGTACGGAGATTTCCATTGAACTGTTCGACATTTGACGTTTTCAACATTTACTGGTCGACTATTACGTTTTCTAATACATTAGTATTTGATAACATAATATAGACCCAAAAAACAAATCTTATGCCATCACTTTTTTCTTGAGAAGAGAACATGGAGGAACAAATGTGCATTACAAATGTTTCTGAGTTTACCTTGGATGTCCATTTCCTTTTAGAAGAAGTTTGCCATGCATGGGCCAGCATTTTCTTTGCTCCAGATAATTCATGTTTTGCATTGTTTTTTACAACACCTGCATCATTTTTACCATCTCTTTGAGCACATTTATGAATAAGTGTGGACAACTACAGGACCACATCCTGTTTGTTGTACAGTAGGGTTTCTTCTGATTAACATCTGTCTTGGTTTGCTTCAAAGTTATTACCTGATGGATGAATCTCTTAGGTAGCATGTATGCACAACTGTAAGTACCATTTGTGATGTAGAAGATTCAATGGAATCTGTTTCTGTTTAATTTATTTAAGAGGCTCTGCACTGGTGTGTTAATACTTCTGTTAGGCAACTTGGTTAAGTGTATAACCCCTAAAAATGATACAACTGGTCGATGACCGATAACCACAGAAAAAAAAAGAAAAGAGTTTCCACCGAAACAATGAAGCCAATAACTGGTTAATGCTCAATAATCCACAAAAGTTACACTTGGATGTCTACGAACAATTAAGCGCTTTCGCCAAGGTAAAGAAACCATAGGCATCTTCAGAGTTGTTCGTTTACAATGCATTCTCCCCTTTTGTATAATATCAATTTCATTAATTAACCAATCATTCAATATAAATTGACAATCATTAAAGACACAGTAAAATATTAACTTGCACCTAGCTAATATTTAAAAATACTTATCAATTGTCAAATGTGATAAACCAACATATATAAACACAAATAAAATGCTTTAAAATGTACTTTGAACTTTAGTATTCACTAATACATGTGTTGTATATTATTCTCACTAAACAATCATGTCTACTAATATATTAAAAAAAAAAAAAAATATATATATATATATATATATATATATATATATATATATATATATAAAAAATTCAAATTATACTTTCATTGCCTGTCGGTAAATAAAAAAAATAAACATGTAAAATTAACACGCATTGTCCTATCCTGAAATAACACATAATTCTTTTTATAAACTACCCAATATTGTTCTGCTTTATTTTTAAAAAAGGCTTTATAGAAATGAATTCATTGAGCCTTGGCAGACTTGTTGCATTAGTCCATATTTGCCACATAGACGCATGTGCCTCTAAAATGGACTCCCAATCTCCACCCCACTTATTGTCAATAATTTTATCAATAACAAAAAATAAAAAATTACTAAAGTTAACACACTGCCTAGAGTGCAAATATAAGGCATTATGTAGGTCCTTATTTTTAATAGCTCTTAGATGTTCGTTAATCCTGTCCCTTAATCTATGGGTGGTCTTCCCTATGTAGAAACCAGGACAGGAAAGACAAGTGGCCACATAGACCACTCTCTTAGAATTGCAATTACATTTGCCTGGACAATTCACTGAGACACCAAACCCACTGATGTCCACATAATGTCCATTGTTAATATACCTACAATACCTACAATTCTCACACTTGGACATATAAGAAACTTCACTGAAATCCACAAATTGTGCCTCCAATATATTTTTAATGTTGTTACCCCTACTGTGTATTATTTTGGGCTTAACACCTATAACAGAAAACATGTTCCTGTCAAAACTGATATCCCAACCTTTATTAATTATTTCAGTAACTTCAGATGTTTTGTTACTAAATTGTACAACCATGCCTGTTGTTCGAGACTCGCTCTTTTTTGTTGTTTTTCTATTTGTAAATAACTGTCTGAGACCAATATAGGTTGAAAGTTGCTCCATCTTTTCTTTTCTACCTCCTTCTTCACATTTGTTAACAACTTAAGGGGGTACCCTCTCTCAAAAAACATTCCAATTAAAATATACATTTCCTCTTTAAATTTGTTTTCCTCACTGGTCAACCTTGAGATTCTCACCATCTGTCCTTTCACCACACTACGCTTTTGAAATAGTGGATGGTCACTGGTGAAATAAAAAAGACTATTAGAATATGATTCTTTCCTATAAATGGAACTTTGCAAAATACCACTTTCCACACTAAACCTAATATCAAAATAATTGATGCCTATGGTTTCTTAACCTTGGCGAAAGCACTTAGTAGTTCGTGGACATCCAAGTGTATAACCCCACCTGTACAATTTCTATGCTGTCTCGGTAATTTCCTAATTAGAGTGCAGTTGTAGGCTTGCTTACTTTAAGGAAGTAATCACCTTTTATTGATAAACTTGCTGCATTTTACTGTTTACAATTTGGAAATGCACTGTTTCAGCTTGACTTAGTCTGATTTTATTAAACAGCTTACTAGAACACTTTGCTCTTACTACTTTTAAATTGCTTAAGTGTACAACTTCTTCTGTAAAACACCTATACTGTTTTGGTCATTTCCTATTTATTGTGCATTGGTAGGTTTAATTACTTTAAGGAAGTAATGACCTCTTACTATTAAACTTGCTGCACTTTACTGTTTACAATTTGGAAATGCACTGTTTTCAGCTTGACTTAGTCTGATTTTGTTAAAAAGCTTATTAGAACACATTGCTGTTACTGCTTTTAAATTGGTACTGAGTGCTATCATCAGTATTCGACCGCTGTGCTGTTTCAACCTGTGTTAGTTAGATTTTACTACTTAGCTTATTTGAGTGTCTATTCTGTTACTGTATTGTGTGGAAACTGAGTGATTTTACTGTAATTTTATGTCCTGCCACCATGTTGCTTAGTTCGGTTGGCATGCATTACTAAGTAGCAACACATAGCTGGGGAAGTTTACCAGCAATGAATTACTATGCATTCTGTGAAATTAAGGTGGCAATAGACTGAATTTCATATTACTGAACAGGGTGACTTTCTTATTAATTATCACTGCTATTCCCACTTTTTTATTTCACCTACCCCCTTTTCTGGCTTCATATTAACATATCTCTGTCTCTCTCTCTCCTTACAGTACCGTAAACACATTCAAAGGTCCAACAAAAGCAAAACAAAACAAAAAAACTGATGCAACGGTCTGCATACAAGAACACAGAGATCAGAAGCCTGTACAAACCAGTAAAAGCTACTGCAAGTCCTACTTTTATCACCAGACTGTAAGCAGTGTAGGTCTAATTATAATCTCTCTGTGATACTCCTTCTGTTGTGCACAGTACGGGACCCCCTTTTCCTCCCATGTATTGTAACAAATATATACATTTTTCCAAAGCTTTGCATTTATTTTATATTCTTATATTTTATTTATCTTATATATTACATTTACTTTATATTCGCATATTTTATTCTCCCATTTATTGTAACAAATATATATAGTTTCCCAAAGCTTTACATTTATTTTATATTCTACTTCCCTGATGCTCTACTAAATCTGCTTTTGAGTTCACATAGATAAACAGACACCTTTAGATACTGACCTAGGTTAGCTGGCTGATTGTTTTTCTCTTCTCACAGCTTTCTCGAAGTCCTGCTTCATAGCCACCCCCATTTTCTTGCTCTCCTAACATAATTTTATTGTAAGTTTCCTAGCCCTGTCAAACTTGTTTTCCTCACAGCTTGCAACAAACCTTGGCTCTTAGCCCACCCCTGGTCTCCTAACATAATTTTATTGTAAGCCTGTCAATCCTGCATATTCCCTCCCTCTTCTTCTTGAGAGTTTACTTATTCTTCCCCTGAGCTGCAACTCCATCTTTAAATACTTAGTCCATTTGCTCTTCCTCCAGATTTCCTACCTTACTAATAGTTTTCTTTCCAGATAGAAACTCTGCAGTTGGTTTCAACCTGCTCCATTTACCCTCGCTGTGCTTGGCCTGACTCTGTTCCCCTGCCCTACCCCTATTTCCACCCACCCCCACATCAATTACATTTATACTTACTTTAGCTCCTCCCCCAAAAACCCAATTATCCCCCTCCAATTCCCCTCTCATTACACAACTAGCCACACTTCTTCACTTCCCCTCACATTACGTCATTACCCACACCTCCAGCCAAACCCACACATACTCAACATCTTAACTCATGTCATCATTACTCCATCAGTACAACCTCTTCTCCACCACCACATCTTGCTATTGCACACTAATACTACAATGTCCATCTGTACTATCACTACTCTACTTACCTTATCACTCTATTTCAATAACCTGTTACATCTAACCTGTCTACATCATTCTTCTACCTCTTCCTCGCACTGCCCATACAGTCTGAACACACCACTTCCTTATCACAAATTTCATCCAGCCTTTACAACACAAGCATATTATTATGTACCAGGGTAAAAATCCTCTCCCACCATCACCACAACAATAATATTGTTCTCTAAAGTATCCAATCAAAGTAAAACGGAAACTAGAATACACTACTCTCCCATATCCTGTAACAAACCTATCACTATGCATTGACATACACCACAACCCAGGTCGCATATCCTCTCCTCTGCATCACCCCAACTCCCAGAAATCAATAAACTTCTACAATTAACCTACAAAACATCAGAAATAAAATACCTGATTTCAATGCATACATAGCCCACAATAAACCGATATTATTGCCAGAACTAAAACATGGCTAAAACCCTATATTAAGGACACAGAATACCTTCCCCCATATTTCGGCTGTCTTAGGGTCAACAGACCCTGAAAAAAGTTGGATGCATCTCTCTAATATACCCCATGTCCTTCACTATTGTACCATATACAAAGCCCATCCCACAGTTCTCTGCAGCCAAACTTCATGTTTCCTTCCTTAAAATGAATAATTGCAAAAACCTCTGTGTGATAGTCATTTGCATTACCCCAGGCAATAACATCACAATTTTTGAGGAAATCCTTGCCTGGCCATATACTAACATAAAAACTGAGACTATCATACTGGGAGACATAAATATCAACTGGCTAAACATATCCCCACATCACTCTAAATGCAATATCAATATATATAAGTTCACACAGCTAGTTAACACCATAATCAGGCCTAATAAAATTAATGCTAATTTGCTCAATCCCAGACAAGTTTTTAGTGTCCAACCCAAATAAGATCACATCACTGGTACACTCTCCAATAGTATAAGTGACCATTTACCAGCCTTTATACAACGTGAATATACCACAGCAATTAGTAAACATCAGTACAGTGTTATCAGAAATAAATCCCAGTTCTGTCCGTCTAGCTTTAACCAAAGTTTGCTTAGCATCAATTAGGGTGCACTAAAATCACTTCCCCTTGATGAGGCAGTTGAGTTTTTCAATTCAGCCTTCCTCAGCATACTAAACAATCCCACTCCCCTTAGACAAAAGAGAGTAAAGACCAACCATGCCAACTGCCTAACAAGATCCACTAAGGATCTCATAAAATGCAGGGACAAATCATGGAAAATCTGGCAAAAAAACAAAAACCCATCTGACCTCACCCAATGCAAACCGCTCCAAAACCAGGTTAAGTGCCTAGTACTACAAAACAAAAAAGAACACTACCTTACATTACAAAATCAACACAGACAAAACCCAGAGAAATTCTGGAGCTCTCTCAACTCTTTATTAAACCCAGGCTATAGTGATTATTGTTGCCCAGATGCAAATAAAACACCCATTGAAATTGCTGCAACCTTCAACTCCTATTTCATAGATAACTATAGCCAATCTAACCGCTACCCTTTCCCAAGACCAACTTGTCCACCACAGAACTCTCCACAGCTAACACCAGTACACCGTCTATTCCCAACTTTATCATGTCACCTATACCCACCTCGACTATTACAAAATTGCTTCTAAAACTCAAACCATGCACAAATTCCCCTGACAATATACCTGCCAAATACCTGCAAATCACAGCCAGCTCAATCACTTACCCTATCAGCATACTTCTCAACAGATCTATCCAAGAACCCTATATGCCCATCATCTGGAAGAAAGCTTATATCCTGCCTCTACACAAGGGGGGGCCCAACATAGACACCACCATCTTCCACCCCATTGCTATACTATCACCCATCTCTAAGATTCTGGAAAAATCTATTCATTCTCAACTTCTTCATCTGACTCATAACCACATCCTCTCCCCCACCCAACATGGATTTAGGCCAGGACATAGTACCACCACTGCCCTCATATCCTTCATGGACACTGTCATCTGAACATGTGACACTGGTAAAATCGTATCTTCACTATTTCTTGATCTTCCTAAAGCTTTCAATACTATATCCCAGTATCTCCTTCTAACAAAACTGTGTAACATAGGTACTTCACCTCAAACTCTAAACTGGTTCACTAATTATCTCACTAACAGGCAGCAATAAAAAAAAATGCCAGAATTCTTCCTCCCCTTTCCTAAAGACCACAACTGGTATTCCTAAAGGTTCCATTTTAGGCCCACTTCTGTTAATCATATTTATCAATAACTTCCACACCGCACTTTCTCAAGGCTCAGTTATCCAGTTCTCAGATGCCTCCATTATCATTTGCACTGCAAACAACTCCTCAGAACTACACCAACTCACCCAAAACACCCTCACCTCTACTGAAATGTGGATGCCTAATAATTATCTTGCCCTGAACCCCAATAAAACCAAACTAGTAATCTTTGCCTCCAGAAAGTTCACACCCCTACAAAAAGAGAACTTCACCATTCAATCCCTAAATGGTACCACCATCGACATTGTACCTAGCACAAAACTAGTAGGTGTCATCATAGATGAAAACCTCACATTCGACCTGCAAATCCAGTCCAATGTCAAAAAGACACATCAAATTTTGGCACACTCTACCGACACAAACATCTACTCAGTGCATCAGCCTTACTTTCCCTTGCCTTTTCTTTTCTATTACCCTTTCTTTTATACAATGCCCCTCTTCTCACCAACATTCAGTCCTCTCTAAAGTTCAAAGTAGACTCATGCTACAACAAAATTGCTAAGTTTGTAACTAATGCCTCCTACTCATCCCACCACCGTTTATCATTACGCAAACTAAAACTGCTTGCACTCCCCAGCTATCTCACCTTTATCCAACTAACTACAGCTCATAAACTCATTCATAATCCATCCATGTGCCCTGCTCTATCTTCTATACTTACTTTATACTACCATAACAGACCACTCCAATCCAACAACCAACTGCTCGTAAATGCAGAAAAACCCAAACTTTCAGCTGGCCAGATGCTTTACTCCTTTACCATCACAAAACTTTGGAACTCCCTCCCCCAACACTTAGATCCACCTGCTCAGTAACCCTTTTCAAGACATCTCTGAAACAACACCTCTCCTCATCTTGGCTGTGCACATGTGCTAACACCACATCTCATATAACCTAACTTCAACCATCACAACTATTCTCATCCCCACTCTACTACTCTGGCATCCTCCTTTCACATCCACCTGTCTTTTTACTTACTCCGCCTCTCCATTCTGTCCACTTCCTTCTTCTACTTACCTTCATTGTCCTACCATCGATCCCTCCTGTCTACTTCCTTCTCTTCCTAACCCTTATAGACCTACCATTGAACCAGGTGAGACATTCAGGTACTCTTGCAGCCTACCTTAATATCATACCACCACTTATATCTGCAACAATATCCACCAACTTTGCTGATTCCTGCAACAGGACTCATATAGCCTATTGGTCAGTTATTACACCTCCTAAGCATGGGAAAAGTTTAAGTACCTAGTCTCTAATTAATTCCTATATCTGCTTTGCACCCGCTGCATGAAGTGTCCTATATAAATTTTGCTAGCTGAAAACTACTCATATGGAATGTTTTCATGTATATACTCTGTATTGCTTGTATACTATCTTTGATTTGAGAATAATTACTTGTGTACTGTTTTTTCACCAATTGTATAAGCTGCCTATAATATGTACTAAATGTGGGTTCCAGTGTGTAGATTGTGAGAGAATTGCCCACGGGCTACAACACCGAAAGCAGAAGGCTGCAGCACCGCTAGACTGTAGAGCAGTGCAGCCAAAAGGGAGCTACATGGCAGGATTGCACACAGATGGTAAAACTGCCACATAGAGATGATCCCTAATGGAACTAAGTGGGCTGTTTCCTGAATGTGGAAACAGCCTCGCTAGACAAGCGATCGGCAGCACAAGTAAGGTAAATAGGTCCAACTAAAAAAAAAAAAAAAAAAAAAAAAAAAACATATCTTCTAAGCACTCCCACAGAAATCCCCACACACAACCCTTGCAGGAAAAGCATAGAGTGGGAAGTTGCAAGCTGGGAACAGCCAAAGAAGATGCAGTTACAGCTGCTAGATGCACCAATACATGTGCACTGTTAGTAGCATAAGCACAGTCACAATGGAATGGAAATTGTGCCCTGTTAGAGCTTTCCTAGTGCATACCTCTTCACCTCGTAGAACAAGACATCTGGACAAAGACATAAATCAAAGCAGGAGTAAGGCCCAAAAAGAGGGACAAATTGCAAAATCTGCTGTTACAAACTTAGAAAGGTGATAGAATAACAGGTTTCACATTAGCATGACTTCTCCTGAAGAGTATGAAGACTGAAACTCAGTTGTCTACCATTATTTCTAACTTCAGTATTACCTATCCATCTATGTATCTATCTATTGAATTAGGTATTGATGTATGTATGTTATGTACACTATTTAATTATATAGCAGTCATCCACAAGTAATCCACAAGTAAAGGAAATCCAGAAGCACAACACAGAACTACATACATACAGACAACAACAGGCAGTCCTGAGTAAGACATATTCCCGTAATACCAAGTGACTGAAGAAAATAGTGTCATCACTGCTGCACTACCCCTTATACACAACTTGCCCATACACCTGTGGCAGGTGTACACAGGACAACCCTGGCAATTAATGACTACCTAACTAATGGTAGAGAAGCAACCACTGTAGAAGGGAATACTGGCACGTAGGGGAGGGAAAGCACATATCAGACACATAGGAATATAAACCCACCTCACTGTCAACAACTGATCGTATAGTTCTGAAGCAACATGTGTGCTACGTAGGGGTAGCCTAATCAATCCTATGGTTGTTGCAGATGGAGTACACACATATGAAGAGGCATGTTGGCAGAAAAGGGTGCTATACAGGGGAACATCCATTAGATCCATTAGTAATGTATGTCTCTGAAACTGAGGCTGTGCACCACACCCTGGTTGGTCAGCTTCAATAGCTGGGAGTTAAAGGGGACCTGTGCAGTGCATCCAGATCCAGTGGTAGAAAAGTGAGATGGATATACACATACAGGATGACAGTCAGTTGTCAACTCCACTGCTGAGTGAAATGGACATAGAGAATCCCTAGAAGAAAAGGTAGTAAGAGCAGGGTGGTGTGTATACTGCTACAAAGGACCATTGTAGCAGACAGCTCCTATTCAAAAGGGTACAACAAACAAGGCAGTGTACTGCAGCATAACCATAGTCTGATAGTGGCCTATACCTAAGTAGAGTTAACATACTCTTCCCTGCTACACTGGATGTGATGGATGCTGAGAGGCCAACCACAAGTAGTGTTGCCATGATGGAGTCTGAATACGAGTATAGCCCAGGTCAGCTTGGCAACAGATATTGGACAGTGCCCAGCCAGTGAGGCAAACCAGTGCTGGTAGTGGAGGGATACCTGTACCACTTAGAGTGGGAAGTCCTCTCCAAACGGTAATGGGCATGTGTGGAGTGGAGAATAAAGGCCTGCAGGGGCCGTGCTATCGCTGTTCACCAGGATGAGGGGGAAGTACTGCATAAATCACTGCCACACCAGTATGAACCAGATACAACCACTGTTCAGGTGGCTGTGCTATGAGCAGAACTATGGCAGAGGGCAGTAAACAGCAATGACATGCCTAGTCTGGTAATGCAGAGTGTCCTTGGCACAGCGGATGACAATGTACTACAGGAGATGCCTTGCCATGCCACCCTGTGTTGTAGCATCACCAGGGTATGGCAGAGGGCACGGGCATCTATGTCCACACCTCCGGCAACACTTGCAGACATCGATGTCAGCCAGTACCCACTCCGTAGAGGCAGCTTTATCTTACACAGACACTCAGAAATGGATGGGAAATATTCTTTGGTTCTGTTAACTACAGCACAAAATCTGGTGGATTTGTGCAGGTCAGACATCATACTCGGGGATGGCACCTTCCCAACATGTGCTGATATTTGCCGTAAGCTGTATACTTTACATGGAACTATTGGCACCCCCACCTCAACACGAATTGTCCCCCCTGGTGTATTGTCTAATGATATGGAAATCAGAGTCTGCATACAATATGTGGGGCATACTTAAGGGAATGGCTGCAGATCAGGGATGCACCCTAACACTGCCATACATTATGACAGATTTTGAGAAGGCAGCAATCCATGCCAGCAAAAAGGCATTCCCTAAGAGTATTCTGAAGGGGTGCCTTTTCCATTTTGCACAGATCATTTGGCACCAAATCCAGCATCACCACCTTGTTGCCTTGTATGGTACAGACACCGCGTTCTCAATAGCCATCCGCAAGTTGATTGCACTGGCATTCCTTCCAGTGGATGAAGTTGTCCCTGCATTTCTGGACATTGTGGCTACCTTACCTGACTGTGCCAAGCCTGTAGGTATATTTCTGGATCATCATTATGTGCGTGGCCAACCAAGGAAATATGCATCCCGTTGTTCAGCACAACAACGTCTGCCATCTTCCTACCCTCTAAAGTTCTGGAATGTGTGTGATGTGTCTGACATGGATTTCCCATGGACCAATAAACAGGTGGAGGCATGGCATCGTCAACTGAAAGTATTACTTGGAGGCACTACAGTACAATTTTCTGACCTTCTTTCTGTTTTACAACAGGAACAGAACCTGATAGACAACCAAAGGGAGTCACTTTTCAGGGGGATGCCTGTGACATCACATAGGAAGGCTATTGTAAGGGAGTGTCACCTAAAACACAGTTTGCAACATAAGTGTGACTACAATAATGTGCAGAATTTCCTACGTGCTGTAGCACATTTCTACAAGTTGTGAATATATTTGGTTTTAGTACACACCAAGCACTGCACACATCATTTTATCTGTTGTGTTAATAAAGGCTCTGCCCACAGTACACTGATTTCACAGTACCACTTTCATGCCCCCTTGGCATCCAGTGACAACCACTTGTACTACTGACAATGGCACATGTTGACTTCTGGGAGGGTGCAGGGTGTAACACTATGGGGGTTTGTGTCTGCCACATATGGTTAGGGTGCAGGGGGATGTTCTATTCCCACAGGGAATTGTCCACAGGCATTTGTCAATGTAGCCATAATGCCAAACTGCCATGTGTCCACATCCAGCTGTCTCACAGGGTGGTATCACGCTGCCTAGGTGCCTGAATCCACTAAATGTCTTTATCAATGTAAATTCTGTATTTTATGTGAAATGTCTTATATGTGGAGCTTTTCTCCCCAGGACTCCACTGAAAATGGGCACTTCTGGCCTAGCTGGACCATCCCAGTAAACAAATGCAAATAAATAAATAAATAAATGTGCTGTAACATCTCTGTCAATGTGCTTGTTAAACATTATTGTATCAATACAGCATGATTGCAACATTTTGAAACAGTCCCTTTCCCCCAAATACACACTAACTTGGGGTAACCTCAAAAACATTAAAAACATGGTGACAAGAAGTGCTTTTTTTTTATGCCTCACCTTCATCTCTATTATACATAATTGCTGTAATTGCTGTATGCCTACAAGCCCTCTTCTTGTCAATCAAATATTAACAGATTTTGCCATTAGCTTCCTTCTTGATGGAATATGCATATCTGTTACCAATAAGCTTTAGCTTGTCATGTAGATTTTATTACATGGTTTGTCTTCCATATTTTATGTAGCAATTTCCTCACATATATTTCCTGCAAATTCAAGCTTTCCTTCTTACATGCATGACTAGCCTTGGAAACTATGGATCTCTATATCATTATCTTTAATGAGATTCACTTGGTAGGCCCTAACTAGTATTTCACTTAAGAATTTATTTAATCAAATAATTTATTGGCCTAATGTGATTGCAAAGTCATTCCTTAGATGCTACTGACCTAAGATAGTAAAAGCAAGCAAATAGAAAATGAGATGTCGAGAATTGCTGAAATACAGAACAACCCTGAACTGCTATGAAGGAAATCTATGTTGCAAGGTTTAGTGAAATAGCAAAAAGAAAGCTTAGAAACTATATAATGCCCTTCATTTGTCTCAGTGGTTATGATGGAAAGGACATTGTAGCATCCTGGTACACCTGACAGCAGGAAAAAGTATGTCTACTCACTTGTAAGTGAGGAAGGAAATAAAAAACTGAGATATTTGAGTATTGCTGAAATACAGAGCAGCCCTGAACTGCCATGAAGGAAACCTGCACTACAAGCTGCAGAGCATATAAAGAAAAAGCTTACTATTTAATGACACTATCACCATTTCCTGAGTCACAGTGTCTTTCATTTAGCTCCATAGCCATGCTGAAAAAGGCATCAGAACATCTTGGTACAGTGTCATCCTATCATTAGGCATAGGTGTTTCTACCTGGCTTGCCTTTCCACTCTGTATAACAAGTAATGATTTCAATGCACTAAATGTACTTATTTTATTTCTATGTATATATCCTCTGGTGCATATTACCCTCATGCTTTCACCTATGCTGTTGCCCTGCCTGGACTAGAGCCTTTGTTTCACTGAGGGTTGTAGCTAGGCAGCAAAAGTCCCAAACTCTCCATCTCCCAACAGAAGGACAGATGGAGTAATGCTTTTTAGAAGAAAAGAATCACCAAATAATACTGTCATTGAAACGGTAATTCACAGCAAACCTCTAGGCATTGTAATAAATGACAGTCTCAAATTTTATTTATTAATTTATTTTACATTTGTTGACCGGGCTAGTCTAACTGGATACATGTCCATTTTCAGTAGAGGCCTGGGGAGAAAAACTCCACTTTTAAACTAGATAAAATCAAGACAATACAAAAAAGATATATGCAATATGTAAAGTAAATAAGAATTTCTTCATCAACTTAAGTTATACAGAACTAAAAATATACAGATTTTTGAGTACTGGGTTCAGTAAGGTAAAATACAGTATTATGACCAAGGGAAAGAGATAGATCATTCAATATTAGTACAATGGGTATGAATGTGCCTTAGAAATGATATAAAAAGGTTATGAAAGGTGTATAAAAAGGTTATGAAAGGTGTATAACACAGGGAAGTAGGAGAAATTATGGAGGACAGGGAAGTAGGAGAAATTAGGGAGGATAAGTACATGAGGAAGTAATTATAGTCATAGTGTAAGAAATAAATTGGTTTATGTACGAGGTGGGAAGATAAGAGTTCACTGAGGAAGGAATATGTAGTAAGGAGCATGCTCGGTGATAGCATAATGGGGAATAAGATACTAGGACGGGGAAGAATGATGAAATTGCTAAATACTTCAAAGTGGGTTAAGGAGGAGATATATAGAAAAGGTTATGGTGGGGAGGGGGGTTAGTCAGGGTTAGTACAAGGACAAAGCCATTGTGTTTTTAAGTGCATTTTTAGTTGATTTTTAAAGAGAGGTAATGATGAAAGAGATGTAAGTTTAGTGGGAAGTTTGTTCCAAATCTTCCCCACAGAATTAGAGAAAAGAGAATCACCTGCCTTGTTGTGGGATTTCTGGGTGGTAACCAGTAGTTTATTTGCTGAGCGAAGGTTAGAAAGGTTTGTGTAGGGGGAGATGAGACTACTGAGAATAGGAGTATTACTAGGCTGGTATAGTATTTTATGAATAATGGAGAATTGTTGAAATTTTAGCTGGTTATTTAGTTCAAGCCATCCTAGAAGTTTTAGGTTTAGACAGTGATGTGTTCTAAATGAGGACCCAGTAGCAAACTTCGCAATATTGTTATAAGAAGTAGATAGTTTGTTTAGGTTGCTTTTGGAAAGATTAGTATATACTGGGGAGGCATAGAAGAGAGTGGAGATCAGATGGGTCTGGGCAATAGTAGTTCTGGCTTCTGGCATAAGAAAAGGTTTTATCCTATATAAGGATCCAAGTTTTCTGTTACAGTTTTGATGGTGGTATTAATATGAGCGTCAAAGTTGAGGTTGTGGTCAATCAATACACCTAAGAGTTTTGTAGTTGGGTCAGGAGCTATGATTGTACCATTGATGGAGGTAATAGAGATGTCTAGTGGGGTAGATTTGTTAATTGGAGTAAATAGTAATAGTTTGGTTATGTGACCAGATGTGACCAGAATATACAATACACCATTACATCTACACACCAGAAACTAGGCTCCCTTTATAAGATCAATGGATTTCTTACAGATACTGCAAGAAAAACTCTATCCACCACCTTCTTATTGCCATCTCTCTTACACACTGCTCCTATGCTAACAAACTTAAATAATACTCAAAGAGAGAAACTTGCCTCCTGCTACAATAAAATAGGTAAATTTGCCCAAATCTCCCTCATAGGACCCACTGGTCAATGTTATATATTCGAACTTTCAAAATATCAAATACCATATATTCGAGACTATATGGTCAATATTTGAAAGTTTGAATATATAATAAAAAAAAAAAAAAAAAGAAAAGAAAATAAAAGAAAAACATACCTTAACGGTATGAGCAGTTCAGGGTTGTTCTGTATTTCAGCAATTCTTGAGACCGCAGTTCAGTGCAGAAAAGGGAAATTCTCCCATTCTGCACCATACAGCGCCGTTAAAGTCAGACTTCGAACACTTGAAATGTTGATCATATGGTCTCGACCATATGACGTTCAACATTTCAAGCATTCATTTATTTGACATAGACCCGGACCCACAATTGTCATAGCTTAAAGCAATTAAACTGGCTTGAACTATACAACTACCTAACATATCCACAACTAACACTAGCACACAAATTAATTCATCATCCAGAAAAAGGCCCTGACTACAAAACTTATTACTGCCTTACTGTCTAGCAAGGGACCTCTGTTCTAGTACCAAATTCTTACTTCTCACAAATAAGTCAAATAATGTTGTAGAAGACTTGCTCTACTCCCAGTACATTGCTAAACTCTGGAATAGTATCCTCACATGAATAAAACTCTCCAACAAACTTAATAATTTTAAACCACTGCTTAAACAACATCTTAACCAGTCCTGGTCCTGCACATGCTCATTACCAGGTTAAGACTTTGCATTTACCTTACGATACTCTCCAAATACTCTCCTTAAACAGAACACTCACAACCTCTCACTGAAATGACAAAACTATTTTTATACATACTGTAGCCGTTGCCTATACAATCCACTAATTGCACACAGGCTTTCTTTTTAGTAACTTTTAGTTCTGTGAAATCTTAGAATTTATAAATGTAACTAGTGTATGTATATAAATATAAATAGAAATAGAAATGTAACTACCCTGCATTTATCTGGAACTTAGTATAAAGCAGTGTAAGCAAATGAAACTTTTCTTCCTGGCCATCCAAAGAAAATGGGTATTACCCAGTTGGACTTTCCCGGTAAACAAAGACAAATAAATAAATAAGTTTTCCTGTACTCAACACCAGCACTCTGAGACCTGGTACAATTACTAAACCCAGGTCATCAACATCACAAAAAAGTCCTCTCCCTCTGCCAAATATTCAAATAATGAAACAGTAGTCAACAAATTCAATATTGATTCATAATTTTTCCAGTTGCAAATAGTTTTGCCCAAATCTTATAGCTAATAGCACAAAAAATTCCAAAGTGGATACAGCAGCAAACAAAACTAACAACCAAAAACCACTATATAAGCAGAATGAGAAACACCACAGCCAAAAGTAGATCCTAGGAACTACTTTTGGCCATGGTCTTTCTCATTTTGCCTATACAATGTTTTTTTTTTTATAGCTAATAGCACTGACAAAAGCATGTTTACAATTATCCCTCAGTTGCTTTGTGAGAAGATATTTCAGAAAAAAAAGGCACAGTCATAGTAACATATTTTACAAGAATGGATCCTGTAGATGGCATATTGAAATCTGAGCAAAGTCTATGGAAACTATCAGTTACCAGAAAACATATATAAAACAATACCCTCACCCATAGTTGTGGCTTTTAACTATTATTAGACTTTATGTATACTCGTATGTTGGCTTCTCCTCATGATCAGTGGCAACATCATTATGGCTGTTTGAAATAACATTTGGTAGGACAACTGTGTAATAATTGTGTAATGATACACTTAATGAGCAGCAGTTCCACTTATGGCATGTTGACAATGCAGGTCCAGTGTGTTAAAATACAACCAAGTTATCCCTGTTGTTGAAAACTTCATAGAAAACAACAAAGAAGTAAACTATTACATGAACACTTACCTTGAAGAGTAGCTTGTAAAGAGTAAAGAAATGTTGCCTACCTGCTGTGTGAGAAAAAAAACAGATCAACTCCTCCAGTTTTACACTCAGTTAATCGAAGGAAGGATACTCAGCAAACTCGGAGCTATAATATATAATATGAAGTATCCTGTTTTTTGTTTATTTTGTTCTTTATTTCTTTGTTATTTATAGCACTTTGTGTACTGTGTATTTTTCTAGCTAGTTTCACTGTGTGTGGGGTATTAACTGGAAATTGTCCACTTATATGAAGCATCTGTTGGGTTGTTTGTTTCTGATAACTTGTTGCAGTGAAACTCTTTTTTTCTAGAGGGTCCTTTAGCTGTTTAAAACTTTCATTTAAAGGCTCACTGTTGCTTTTCAGCTGTGAGAAACATTTCTGCAATTTGTTTCTAAGTAGTGGGTATATTTGTAGCATTGCAATATTCAGGCTTGTATTTGGGCCTAGTGTTTGTGGACTCTGTGTGTCTGAGCACATATTCAGGGACATCTTGGTTTAGCCAAAGCCATCAGGCATTTCAGTGAGAGTGAATTGTTTGAGGTCATTGGCTGACTGAGGTCACCTGGAATACAGCTTAGACTAAGCACCTCATTGGTTCTTTTGAGATTTCTTTCTTAAAAGCTGTCTCAGGTTTCAACTTTCTGTTACCTAAGAAGCTCAGTTTTGAGTGTTCTGCCATTTTACACTTAGCTAATCGAAGGAAGGACACTCAGCAAACTCGGAGCTATAATATATAACATTAAGTATCCTGTTTTTTGTTTATTTTGTTCTTTATTTCTTTGTTATTTATGGCAATTGTTTAACTGTGTATTTTTCTAGCTAGTTTCATTGTGTGTGAGGTATTAACTGGAAATTGTCCACTTTTATTAAGCATCTGTTGGGTTGTTTGTTTCTGATAAGTTGTTGCAGTTAAACTCTTTTTTCTAGAGGCTCCTTTAGCTGTTTAAAACTTTCATTTAAAGGCTCACTGCTGCTTTTCAGCTGTGAGAAACATTTCTGCAGTTGTTTCGCACCCTCCCTCCCTGTTGGTATAGTGCTTTTATAGTTGGTGGCTTTGCAGTTGCCCTCCCCTAGTGTAAATTTGATCTGGGACCCTCCTCCCAGTCTGGTGTCATTACCTCATTCTACCCAGTACATGGAGGACATTTGAGAAGGCCAATCAGCTTAGTTTCTGCTACTCCTTTCTCTCTTTCCACGAAAAAAAAAATCTGCTTTTACTGTATTTGTGTTTCTTCCTACTTTATTTTGCTTTTGCGTCATCTAAAAAGTACTCAATTGTATTTATTACTGCTTGGTGTAACTCATTCTAAGCCTTTTAGTTTAAGCACTTGTGCTTCAGACCAGTTGTTTTACATTAAGAAGGTTTGTGGTCTGCACTGTAATGGCAGAACAGGTAGCTTACATCCTTCTAAGTTGGGAACTGCTGATTGAGGGCTCAGTGTCTGTTATTCTAAAAGTGTATTCATTCTGGTTTAAGAACTTGGACTTCAGTCCAGTTATTTTACATTAAGAGGGTTCATGGTCTGCACTCTTGTGGGAGGAGAGGCTGGACTCTGCCCTTCTCTGAGCTGGGAATTTCTGGTTAAAGGCTTATAGTGCCTGCATATTTGAACTGCTTCTTACTGAAATTGGTACACCTTGTTTGCTGTAGCATAGACTAGATCCAGGCCTGCTGAATCTAGCTTTGTTTGTATGCTTGTTGTTTCCCTGAAATGCTAATTCCACCTAAAACGCGGGTTTTCAGCACTTCTGTGGATCCCTAGTGATATCTGCATTGCTTACTGTACTTATTTCCTTGTTTCACATGAAAGAAAGTTACTGTTTGTCATTTTTGCATTTAAGTTACTTGTAACACATTGGAGTTAAGTTACCTGGCACTTGCTCACTAAAGCAATTATATAAGTCAGCACTAAAAAATTAAAAGCACTACACCCTCACAAACTCCCCTTGAGTACCTTGTTCCCCATTGGCCCTTTTTTCAATTATATAGGAATTCCCAATACTATTCTAGCATGTCCAAAGGTCAGTTGTCAATCTCCTCTCCAGTCCAGCTGGTGAATCTGGGAATCTTGAGGCAATGTTACAACTGCCTCATGTACACAGACAACCCTCTCCTCCTCCCAACAAATTCCAACACATGTGAGAGATGCAACCATATAGCCAAACTGGAGGCTAAGCTCTCTCAACTCAGTACTGGCGTAACCAGTCAGGAGGAGAAGGAAACCACACTCACTACAATTCCAGTCTCATATAGACCTACCACGACAGCAAACCAAACACATAAACACACAAAAACATACTCGGAGGCTCTAAATAAAAATCTGCCTAAGCAGCAGAGACCTCCAAAGCAGACACCGAAGCACCCGCTACACTAAAACAAAACACGTGCAACACATAGCTCACAAAGCCAGTGTGCCAAACAGTCACAGCCCTTAAAGCTAAACAACACACCTGATACACTTGTAATAGGTGACTCTATTGTCAGGCACACTGACGTCCTGCTCACCAGTCTGAACAAGGAGAAGGTCATGGTGAGCTGCCTGTCGGGCGCTAGGATCCGCCACATAACACAAGCACTCAGGTCACTCCAAGGCAAGTACAAATATGACTCAGTCATTGTCCAGGCTGGTGTGAATGACCTGAGACATACCTCCCTGGACTACATGAAGAGAGACATAGAGGAGCTCTCTGAGCATGTAGCCCAGGCCGATATGACCCTGACCTTGAGTAGCATCTTACCCTCACCAAGAATGATGCCACAATATGAAGACAAGATGATCAATTTTAACAATTGGCTTAAGTACTGGTGTCATTCAAAGGGGATCCAATGCCTGTCAGCCTGGGATGACATGCTCGACAAGCCACGATGCTTCGCCAGGGACGGCTTGCACCTATCATCCCTGGGCTTTCAGATATTGGCAAAGGCTCTTGCTACCCCCATAGTGCCTTTTTTAGGCAAGGCTCAAAAGACAAACCCACCTCCATAGGTATCACAAGGGATAAGAAACTAAGAGTAATGCTACTCAACGCCAGAAGTCTAAACCTCAAGATGCATGCACTTGAAACTCTCCTTAGCATGGAGAACATCGATATCTGTGCAGTAACAGAAACCTGGTTCAAGGCTCCCGAGAGCACCCCAGCACTACCAGGTTATACCTCATACCATGCTTCTTGGCCCCAAAACTTGTACCAAACCCCAAAAGGAGGGGGGGTATCAATATTCGTCAAAGATACCCATGCCTCCAGGTTGGTGGCACAGCACGAAGCATCAGAGACTATCCATGTGCAACTAACAGTGGGTAAAACTGCATTCCAGTTTATAGCCTGTTACAGACCACCCTCCCAAACCCAGGAACCCCACTCAGCCTTCCTAAGAACACCAGAAAATATGAAGGTCTCTCCAAACACCATTATATTGGGAGACTTCAACTACCCAAACATAGAATGGGAGCATTACTCTAGCTCCAACACCCTAGCCCAAAGGTTCCTAGAATTTATAAACTCAAATGCTATGGAACAACTTGTTACCACTCCCACAAGAGGGGAAAACATACTGGACCTGATCATCACCAACATGGGGACTCTATGCTCCAGACCAGAAGTGTTTCCCTCACTGGTAAGATCAGACCATAAACTAATCTCACTGGATATTCACATCCCGACCCCACCCCCTGCCCAGAAAACCACAGTGAAAAACTTCTCTAAAGCAAATTTCACACTCCTCAAAACTGAGGTGGAATCCTTCAAAGCCCCCCGGCCTGTGGAAAATACGGCCCAGACCGCAGAATCCTTTAAAAATGCATTCTATGAACACCTTCAGGAATGCATGGATCATGCAATCCCAAATAAAACCAAGACCCAATCCTCCAAAGGCAGATGTCCTGTCTGGTGGACCCCAGCCATAAACAAACCATACAATAGAAGGAGGAAGCTACTACATGATAGAGCAAAATCCCAAAAAGGGAAGGCATCTCTGATCAGTATTAGCAAAAAACTATGGGCACTCATAAAATCGTCTAAGGCCAGCTTCGAGAGAAAAATTGCACAGGACACTAAGGATAATCACAAGGCTTTCTTTAGTTATCTTAGGAACCTGGGTGGGAATTCCCAGATATGCTCAGAATTAGTCCAAAATGACAAAAAATACACCGAACCCACAGACATTGCCAACATCCTAGCTGACATGTTCAGCGCAAACTTCTCCCCCCCTTCCCACCAAAAAGGCAAATATCTATCCCAGCAGAGTGCTACCCCCCTGATATCTCAGATGCTCAGGTAAGAGCCACCCTCTCCAAAGCAAAAAACACAGCATCAGTGGGACCAGACGGTGCCCCAGGCTGCGTCCTACATGAACTCCAAGAAGAGCTAAACCCAAACATAAATCTACTGTTCAGTCTCAGCCTTACTACAGGATATGTACCCAAAGAGTGGCATACAGCAACAGTGGTCCCTCTCCACAAAGGTGGTGCCTCAACGGATCCTGGAAACTATAGCCCCATAAGCCTGACTAGCTTGGTCTGCAAAGCTATGGAAAGGATCATCATGGACCTCATAAATAAAGATATTGGGGACCTACAGACACTGGATCCTACCCAGTTCGGCTTTGTTAAGGGCAAATCCTGCCTCTTAAACCTGGTCGATTTCTTTGAAACAGTCACCAAGGTCATTGACGAGGGGAAGGTGGTCCACACAGGCTACCTGGACCTCGCAAAAGCCTTTGATACAATACCCCACTTGGGCATTATAGATAAGCTCACCAGCTTAAATATAAACCCCTATGTCACTAGATGGGTTGCAAACTGGCTCAAGGACAGAACCCACATGGTTAGAATTGCTGGAGCCATGTCAGACTCCAAACCAGTTACAAGTGGCATCCCACAAGGCTCAGTCCTGGGACCTCTCTTGTTCGGTATATATTTCTCGGAGGTACAGGCCAACACGGAAGGACTGTGGCTGACCAAGTTCGCAGATGACTGCAAACTGGGCGCCATAATCGACTCTCCAGCTGACACAAGCATCCTCCAAAAGGGCCTCATAGAAACAGACAACTGGTGCCAGAGCCATGGCCTCAAGCTAAATGCCAAAAAGTGTATAGTCATCCCTTTTGGCAAAAACAAAGTGCCCACAAATTACCACATAGGTGGTAATCCATTAAGTATGGAAGAATTAATTAGGGACCTGGGGACCCAAGTTGATAGCAATCTCTCATTTGACAACCACGTGGCCAAAGTGGTTAGAAAAACATTTTATATAGCCCACCTAATCATGAAGAGATTCACATCTAGATCAGGGGAGGTCATCGTGCCTCTTTACTCATCCCTCATCAGACCCATAATTGAGTACAATGCCCCTTTTGGGATGTACCTTACCAGAGACTTGCAGTAACTGGAAAGACCCCAAAAGTACCTCACCAAGAGGATCAAAGGGCTCAAACAGATGCCATATGCTGACCGGTAAAGAAACTCCAGCTCTACTCAGTGGCATACCGCCTGCTCAGAGGCGATCTGTGCCTGACATATAAAGCCATGTCCAACCCAGAATTAATGGACATGCCGCACCACAGAAAATCCAAATCCCATCGAGCTACACACTCGAGAGACTTGAACCTCAGCACTGAAATAAATAGGACATGCTAGAGGGACAGATTCATAACCCAGAGGCTCCCTTCACTCTGGAATAAAATCCCAGTCCAGGTTAGGCAGAGTCCCTCATTGACTCTCTTCAAGAGGAATCTTGATGAGTGGATGGGAGATCGTAGGTTTACCCCGGGTATCACTTCTGTGTCACTGTTAGACAGAGGCACAGTTTACTAACCTCGAAAAAGTGCATAGCAAAATTAATTTAAAATGGGTGGCGAAAGCCAAACACACTCTGGCTAGGCTTATAAATGCCCTAGGGCAGATAGCCTAGTATGAACCTATGAACCTATGAACCTATAATCTGTCCTGGATATGCAGTGCAGAGCTTGTAACAGGGGAAACAGAAATTAATAGTTTTCCTTACTAAATTTTAGGTACAAAATATTCACAGCTTGACTATTACCAATGCCTCAAACTGGAAAACTAACACTAAGTGTCTGGCCAACCACACAGTCATTTCTGCATTATAGGTTTGGGTGGGTAAGAGGTCTTGGAGTACTGGAATGATGCAAAGGAAATGTTAAAATAGAAGTTATAGTTGAGTGCACCCTGATAAGATGGTTTACTTTATCTGTGAAGGACAGATAGCTTTTTACACCACCAGGCCCTCAGACAGAGAATGTTGGCAAAGGGGAATTTGCTTCCATTGGTGTTATAAAGTAATGTATGTTTTGTGGTAAGACATTGGGACAGTGCAACTATTTTGAGTATGTACCTTTAACTCCTAGTGGATGTGGCCTGAGCCTTTAAAAATTAAATTATCACCTTACAATTCTAACAAATACTCATTGACAGAGGTCAAATATCAATACAATTGTGTTTGCCATCATGTATGCTTCAAGATAAAATATTTTTAAACCTTGTATGTAGCATGGTTTTGGAATTATTAATGAAAATATGCATAAGTAATATTTGACGCCTAGAGGAGCAGTAGGAGTTAACTGCAGATGCATCTGGAGGCGTCATTCGGATGTAATGAGGGAAGAGCTTTTACTGTTGCATTTTTTTCTTTCATTTAAGTTTAGCTAGCTATTTATTAACCAATTAACTCAATTTAGATTATTGAAGTAGTTTTATTGTTTTTTGAGATTAGGAAGCAGAATGACAAACCATCATCCTCTACTAGAACAATGAGCTTCTTGCTAAAACTTGTGTCTGGATATGCTACTTCTTCACAGAATCCTGCAGTGACCATAACCTGATGCATATGTTCTGGGGCTGAAGAATTAAGCAAAAAAATGTATTCATATAAAACAAAGTGAAAAACGAAACAGCAAGCACAAACCAAGTAAAGTACAGATGTAAGGCACTGCCCACAGATGACTCTGAAATGTGTAACCAAAGTACTTTTTATAAAAATGACTCACAACAGGAAAACTGTTCTGGTTACATATAACTCACAAAAAAACACAAACGAACTTCCAGAAATCCAAAAGTTCAATAAAAACATTCTGGTTACAAAAAAAATTCAGAAACAAAACTTCCAGCAATGATTGGAAGTTTTGTTTGTGAATTTTTTCTAACCAGAAAGTTTTTATTGAACTTTTGGAAGTTTGTTTGTGTTTTTTTGTGAGTTATATGTAACCAAAACAGTTTTCCTGTTGTGAGTCATTTTTATAAAAAGTACTTTGGTTACACATTTCGGAATCGTCTGTGGGCAGTGCCTTACGTCTGTAATTCATATAAAACAGTTTTGCTTCTAGCTTAACCTTTCTGCAACATAGTGTTTCCCTGACTGCCATAGTACCATACCAGGATATCCTGTGGCACAAGGACATAAGTATTCCCCGGGATTCATGAAGCTCGGCGCAAGGCCGGCGTAAGGCCTGCGCCGGCGGTGCATGGAATATCCGGCGCAGTAGCGCCATATACATATTAATGAGAGTGCACCGGAATCACAGACACGTGCGTAGTGTACGTGAGCGAGCCCAGGTAGGATGCGTCTGGAGGCGTGTCTAAGCCGGCAGGAGGTGAGCAACCTAATGTGCTGACAGCCACGGTCCGCCCACAATAGTAATGGCAGCAGTCAGGTCCCATGCAGAATGAAACGCACGTACAGTACGCAACATAGTCCCCGTTCCAAATCAACGGAGAAGCAAATAGAAGCCACCAAGGCATAAGTGTACCCGTTCAAGGAGCAAAGGATACGATAAGACCGCCGTCCGCAATGTACTGTCAGTGTTTACACTCAGAGAAGGTGTACAGTCGCATGTCAGCGCCGCACCGACATAGGAGCAGCGACTAAGGTCACCACCTGTCCCACTGTGTTTGGGGCAGTCTCTCCATGGACAGTTGTGTCCCAAAAACGTATTAGAAATGGCGATGTGCTACAATGTAGGACACAATGATATCCGTATGTAATGTAATGGTAGCATGAATTGGTTATTTCTGTAACAGAAATACCGAAATGACACAATAAACAGAATAAGCAAGGAAATTGCCACAATAATAAGCAAATTATTTAGGCAAACAAGTGAATTTCTATGCTATATAGTGACCGTTTGTATGTGTCGGCCTGTAAAGGCAGATGTGAGTCCCGAAATATCCCAGATCGGAAAATGGAAAAGGTGGAAACCCCAGCAGCGACATGGGCATGGTCACCAGGGTTACCTGCTGTCCCAAAGTGCCATGGACAGTCCCTGATTGGACAATCGTGTCCCTGCAACAATCGTAAAATGGAAAATGACCTGCGATCCCCTGCCATAAATTCCGCAATATACATGTAAATAGTAGCATAAAACATATACATTACGGTATGGAACACAGACATGGCATAAGAAAATAAATAAGGAACCCAAACGCTAACAGAATAGGCTCATAGTATGGCAAACAAGTGAAGTTCTGTCCACTGCACTAGCCCTGGGTATGTGTAGTCCTGCAAATATCGAAGTGTCCACATAACATGCCCCACCATGGGCATTGGAAAAGGTGCCAACCATAATGGTCACAAGCAGTAGTGACAGTACATAGCCGGGTAGCTGTGCCGACATAACAACAGTAAGGAAGCAAGATACCCCAAACACAGGCAAACATGTGCATAGCAACATATCCCAGACCCAGCAACATCTTTGTTGCATACACCGGATGGTGTATGATGAAGTGTAATATCCAGAGGCAGAACACATGCATTCGGATGTACTACACAATAGCCTCATTGTACATGTCAGTCACACCCATGTATACCCCTGCACCCAAACCTGCTAGCATCCGTGTGCAGCTATACAACCACACACAATGTGCATACCTGAACTGTGGTAAGATGTTTGTGTTAGGCAATGCCACGCTGGCAAATACGCATTCCACATGTCAGCAACCCACCGCAGGTACAGATATGTAAATGGCTGCATGTGAATGTGTCAGCAGAATGTGTACATCTGGCATGTAGTATGTACCCGTCCAAACCATCTAGGTTTGCATACGACACGGTGCACATAAGTGTACACATGTGGACAAGTCGGGTCGGTGGACCACCGCATCGACGATCATCTCTGCAGTGAAGTCGATCACATATAGCGGAACAGGTGCCTAACACACAGGACATCCTAACAGGGTGCTACAGGCAAAGAAGGGGAAACTGGGACATCACATGTGGAGATGAGCGTGGCTGGACGGACAAATACACACGGTCAAGGTAAAGGATGGAACAACATGCATATGGCTGGATGGATGTTGTTCGTAAAATATATAGAAACACATATGAAGTTCCAGTTTACACTCGAAATACTATATAATGTATTGAATTGTACCGTACAATATGGCAGCAGAACTAAGCCTGCATGTAATTGGTGAAGCTAAGCTGTACTGTGATGGAATTCTGAACCTGGCAGTAAGCAGGACAGCAGGCTCATGTCTGTCATCATTAATTATTTGCTGGGTTACAGAACAATAAATGTATGTACATGCATAACAGCACTCCTTCCCCAGAGGAGGATGGCCTTGTGAGCTCAATGGAAGATAGCAGTACAACTCCCTACCAGACAGACAAAGCAACGTATCAAGAAATTAACTGTCCACTGTATCGTAACAGTCTAGGGTCCTTGAAACAGCTACAATCACAAAAGGATACTGTAATGTACAAGGTGCCTTGCAAGCCTGCGTTATTCCCATGAGAAAACAATTTAAAAGCACGAGCCCAGCACCCACGTATGTATAGACTATTGCGGACCATAGTGATGGAAATGCCCTGTGACCGACCACGTCAGTAAGTTGGGCAAATGCTGATTGTAAACACTATATAAAGAAACTGCTTACTGTATAGAGTCAGACAAAACTCCCATACTTGGACTGTACATTATTTAGCCTGCCTGTGTACACTACTAAAACTGTCCGAACCCGAGCCTCCTGTGTTATCGGCTGTCACTTAGAAAAGTCTACTGATAACTACAGTCTGGTTGTAACAACTTATTTCACATCGTGATCCTTGTAACCCGGAATCCCCTTGGTAAGCTACAGGTCAGAGTGCATGGCTGGTTAGACATGTACGCCGGAGAATATGCATAAATGGTTCTTCTTGAATGAAAAGACCTCCGACTGAATTGTTGTGTGTAAAGAGGCTGTGTACTGTCTGATCTGTGGCTGAAAAGCTGAAAACTGGATCCCAAGAAGAAAACGTGCAGCCTTAAACAGGAGGCCCAGGTAAGGAGTGTCTGCCTTTTTGTGTCTATTGTAGATCAGGGACCAGACTACATTGTGTTTCTGTTAACAGTAGTGATATCGGGTCGAAGACCTACCCACATACTGTTAAATCTGAACATAGGTCAGGGGAACACACAGCAGAGTAAATAGTGAATGTAGACACTACAGTGGATACAGGGAAGGAGACACACGTGTTATGACAGAAGGGTACGTAGCAGTCGTGTAGAGGATATGGGAGATTATTGAAGCAACAGATCATGTGATCCACATTCGACGGGTGACGTGAAGAATATGCAATCGCAGAGAGCACATAATGTGAGTAACGCAGCAAAATGGGGTAATAAATATGACATTGATGGTATATTAGGCAACATACCATTACTGAAACATTGTAATCGCTGAAAATCCGATGCATATGTTCCAAGGTAAACACCTGTTCCACCCTGAGAGGGATATGCCCTCTCTGGCCAGCCGTGTCCTGTAAATAAACCGAACACATGTCAAATGTCCTGATATCTCAGGACAAACATTTCCCAAATATATATCAAAATGGTAGCATAAAAGAGTACCCACTGCCCACAAGGACACAGTCCGACAAGCTCTACACTTTACATATGCACAGTGGTGTCCATTGTAGGACCCAAAATTGTGGAAAGAATCGAATAATGTGTTATTCCAACGCTGCACTGAACACATTGTCGTCACAGGTACACATATGCACCGCAAGCGTGTTTAATGTTGCTGATAGCTCTCCATGTAATGCAGCACAGATGCACAGAAATACCCAGGGTACCGGGTCCATAGAACTGCATCCACATCACACTTCCGCACATGACGGATGTGTAATGGGTACTGTCAATTGTTGCAGTCAAGGGATTCTGGGTATGTAGACTCTGTGCTCGGTGTTGTTTCGCAGGCAATCCTTTCTCCCGCCCCGTGGGAGGGATGTGCGTATCACCTGCCTCAGTCTCCGCTAATAATGCAAACCATACTCCGGAGAATGCTAAATGTAGGTGTGTAATGTGTACAGCCCCATACTACTGTCCAGTAGGTGATTGTCATGGATGGACACCCGTATGGCCAGAATGGCACCCACAACTGCAAACCCGGGTAAATGACATAGCCACAGGAAGGCATAACACAGGAAATACACATAGGGACTACAGTTGACATTCCACATACAAAGCAGGACCGTCGTGCCAACACCGGCGTACACAGCACTCAATCTGCCAGCAACACACTGAGGAGCACCCGCTACCGTACAGCGTAACAGATGTGCGACCTGTGGAACACATACTAATGGCACACACACAACGTCAAGTAGGATATGTAAACTATGGCTTTCCCACCTATGAAGACAACATGGTTAAATGAATGCATAGGTAAGCAACATGTTCTGGTGGTGTTATAGTGGAAATACAGTGACGGATATGTCCCATTGGGACGCCTGCGGTTTAAATTGAGCATTTGCTAACCAGCATCTTTGGATGTATGTAATTTGTCCACAGTAGTAAATCACCTGGTTATGTAGCACCATGTGGAATGGGTAGTCCAACAGACATCCACGATTTCTGAACACACAGTATCAGTGAAACCCACTGCTCACAAGGACACAGTCCGACAAGCTCTACACTTTACATATGCACAGTGGTGTCCAATGTAGGACCCAAAATTTGTCTAAAGACAGGAATGCCGCCTTCTTTCAACACTTAAGTGAACTCATTGTCGTCACAGGTACACATATGCACCGCGTGTTTAATGTTGCTGATAGCTGTCCATGTAATGCAGCACAGATGCACAGAAATACCCAGGGTACCGGGTCCATAGCACTGCATCCACATCACACTTCCGCACATGACGGATGTGTAATGGGTACTGTCAATTGTTGCGGTCAAGGGATTCTGGGTATGTAGACTCTGTGCTCGGTGTTGTTTCGCAGGCAATCCTTCCTCCCGCCCTGTGGGAGGGATGTGCGTAGCACCTGCCCTACTCTCCGCTAATAATGCAAACCATACTCCGGAGAATGCTAAATGTAGGTGTGGAATATGTACAGCCCTATACTAGTGTCCAGTTGGCAATTGTCATGGATGGACACCCGTATGGCCAGGATGGCACCCACAACTGCAAACCCGGTAAATGACATAGCCGCGGTAAGGCATGACACAGGAAATACACATAGGGACCACAGTTGACATTCCACATACAGAGCCGGACTCTCGTGCCAACACCGGCGTACACAGCACTCAGTCTGCCAGCAACAGACTGAGGAGCACCCGCTACCGCAAGCGGAACAGATGTACGACCTGTGGAACACATACTAATGGCACACACACAACGCCAAGTAGGATATGTAAGCTATGGCATTCCCACCTATGAAGACAACATGGTTAAATGAATGCATAGGTAAGCAACATGTTCCGGTGGTGTTATATTGGAAATACAGTGACGGATATGTCCCATTGGGATGTCTGCGGTTTATATGAAGCAGTTGGTAACCAGCATCTTTGGATGTATGTCAATTGTTCACAGTACTAAATCAGCTGGTTATGTAGCACCATGTGGAATGGGTAGTCAAACAGACATCCGCGATTCCTGAACACACAGTATCAGTGAAATCCAATACTCACAAGGACACAGTCCGACAAGCTCTACACTTTACATATGCACAGTGGTGTCCATTGTAGGACCCAAAATTTGTCTAAAGACAGCTCTTCCGCCTTATTTAATCACCTAACGGAACTCATTGTAGTCACAGGTACACATATGCACCGCAAGCGTGTTTAATGTTGCTGATAGCTCTCCATGTAATGCAGCACAGATGCACAGAAATACCCAGGGTACCGGGTCCATAGAACTGCATCCACATCACACTTCCGCACACATGACGGATGTGTAATGGGTACTGGCAATTGTTGCGGTCAAGGGATTCTGGGTATGTAGACTCTGTGCTCGGTGTTGTTTCGCAGGCAATCCTTCTTCCCGCCCTGTGGGAGGGATGTGTGCGTAGCACCTGCCTTACTCTCCGCTAATAATGCAAACCATACTCCGGAGAATGCTAAATGTAGGTGTGGAATGTGTACAGCCCTATACTAGTGTCCAGTAGGCAATTGTCATGGATGGACACCCGGATGGCCAGGATGGCACCCACAACTGCAAACCCGGGTAAATGACATAGCCGCGGTAAGGCATGACACAGGAAATACACATAGGGACCACAGTTGACATTCCACATACAGAGCCGGACTCTCATGCCAACACCGGCGTACACAGCACTCAGTCTGCCAGCAACAGACTGAGGAGCACCCGCTACCGTACAGTGGAACAGATGTGCGACCTGTGGAACACATACTAATGGCACACACACAACATCACGTAGGATGTGTAAACTATGGCATTCCCACCTACGAAGACAACATGGTTACATGAATGCATAGGTAAGCAACATGTTCCGGTGGTGTTATATTGGAAATATAGTGACGGATATGTCCCATTGGGATGTCTGAGGTTTATATGAAGCAGTTGGTAACCAGCATCTTTGGATGTATGTCATTTGTTCACAGTACTAACGCAGCCGGTTATGTAGCACCATGTGGAATGGGTAGTCAAACAGACATCCGCGATTGGGGAACATACACCAGCAGTGAAAAGCACTGGGCAGGTGGACACAGTCCAGCAACATCTAACTTGACATATGCACATCGGTGTCCATTGTAGGACCCAAAAATTCTGTTCAGAGAATGCCTGCTAGCTTCCTGCATTACTCATGTGATCTAATTGTCGTCACCACGTCACAGGCACACATAGGCACGCAAGTGTGTTCAATGTTGATGATAGCTGTCCATGAACTGCAGCACACATGCACAGAAATACCCAGGGTATCGGGTCCATTCAGCTGCGTCCACATCACACTGCAGCACACATGAAGGATGTGTAATGGGTACTGTCCACTGTTGCAGTCAAGGGAGTCTGGGTATGTAGAATCTGGCCTCGGTGTTGTTTCGCAGGCAATCCTTTGTCCCACCCCGTGGGAGGGACGTGTGCATAGCACATGCGTCACTCTCCGCTAATAATGCACACCATACTCCGGGGAATGCAAAATGCAGGTGTGAAATGTGTACAGCCCCATACCAGTGTATAGTAGGCAATTCACATGGATGGACAAGCGTATGACTAAGATGGCACACATAAATGCAAACCCGGTGGAATTACACTGCCGTAGTAAGGCATTACACAAGTCATACACATAGGGACTACAGTTGACATTCCCCATACAAGAAACACAGACAACCAGCCGATGAAGTCCAAAGAAAAGACGAGGTACTGTAGGGACCGTCAGTGACCAACCAGAGCACACCAAGAATTAAAGGCAGTCACCATAGTCTATTGAGCCACTGCCTGCTTCATAAGCAGACTTATTCAGACTACATACAATGCAGTCCAACCTACTACATTTACAAGCATTAATTGGTTGGTACATTAGATGTGCTAGGTACTAATTACATGCCTTAAAGGCAGACAAGCGAACAAACCTTACTTGGGTTACACATCCCACACAGTGAGGACATCAGACATTGCTTCGAAAGGTACAGTCTTCATCGGAAAATGGAAATATATGTACATATATGAAACATGAACCAACATAAAATGTTTTCCAAATGTCTGACTGTGTAAGCTACATATATATGTCCTATGGATTGTGCCAATATATTAACAGAACTGCAGACACCTAGTAATATGAATGAACCATAATATATACACATAAACCGTATGAATATGACTACTGTAAAATAGACCAACGAAATGTAAAGATTCACAATGTGCTAATGTAACATTCATTTAGAAGGTTACTGAAATAAATCAATCCAGACATCCATGTGTAAATACTAACAGAAGGCCAGCGAGGTGCTTGCCCTCACATGTACTGGGATGTCGAACCACAGCAATGTGAGTGTGAGGGTGAAGAATCCGTCCCAACAACACGCTCGATTAATGACAGTGTCAAGGTGTACGCCAGCTGCCCTTGTGGTTCTGAGGATCTACCTTATTTACGTGAAGCATAGTCATCAGATCTGGGTTCGACCTAGCCGTGCATGCCAGGCACGGGTCACCTCTGGGCAAGTGGTATGCAACTGTATACAGCTGGAATCCTTTCAGTCGGTCAGTATAACACATATACCTGAGACCCTGCATCCGCTTGTCGAAGAACTGCTGGTGCCTTACCAGATGCTGCAGGTGCTGGGTGAGATACAGTCTGAAGGGGGCATTGTACCCAATCATAGGTCTATTGAGTGATGAGTACAAGGGGACAATGACCTCCGCTGATCTAGATGTGAATCCCTTCATGATGATGTGGGCAATGTGGAAGGTCTACCCAACTATGTTAGCAACATGTGTGTCTAACGAACGGTTAACAACAACACGTGTCCCCAGATCACTGGTAACCCCTCCGTGTTCAGTGGACTGCCACCTATATGGTAGCTCGGGTAACCTTGTTCATCCCGAAGGGTATGCCTATGCATTTCCTGGCATTTAGCTGTAGGACATGTCTCTGGTACCACTTATCCACATCTGTGAAGCACTCCTGAAGGATATCTGTGTCAGATGTGTGTCTGACTTTGGCATCCGGTTTGCAGTCGATGCAAACATTGTCACCCATAACCCCTGTGTGTGCGTGTACATTGGAAACGTAGATGCTGGAAATAGTGGACCCAGGACTGAGCCCCATGGGACACCACCTGTGACTGGCTGTGAGTATGACATGGCGCCAGCAACTATGGCCATGTGTGTTCTGTGACCTAGCCCGTGCAACCCATATGGCGATGTATGGATTTACATTCCAGATGACGGGTTTATCAAGTATACCCGACAGGGGTATTGTGTCGACGGCCTCTGCCGGGTTGAGGTAGGCTGTATGGACTGGTTTACCCTCAGCAATGGCCTTGGTGACTGATTCTACAAAGTGAAACACGTGTAAAGGGCATGATCTGACTATGACCAAGCTAAAGTGGGTTGTATCCAAAGTATGCGGGTCCCCTATGTCCTCATCTATGTGTCCCATTATGATCCATCTCCATGGCTTTGCAGATAAGGCTTGTCAAACTAATGGTATGGTAATACCCAGGGTCAGTGGAGGCACCATCTATGTGGAGTGTGACTACAGTCGCCCTGTGCTACTACTCAGGTACGTATCCTGAGGTGAGGCTAGGATTACACAGCTGTCCGGCGTGGGTTAAATTCCCATAGAGTTCCTGGAGTGCACAGCTGGGACACCATGTGGACCCATGGATGTTGTGTTGACTGCCTTGGGGCTGGATGTGGGTAATGCTGGACATACCAACGGCAGACGTGCCACGTTCCCGAGTCCGATGCCCAAGGGACCACACACATAGCCGGCCTTAGGCATAGGCCAAGTAGGTAGCCGCCTAGGGTGTTGCTCTACTCGGGCGACCCTGCCAGACGCTGTTTGGTGCAGGTAGACCAGGAGGGGGTAGCGGGTGACGATCGGTGGCAACCTCTGCCTAGGTCACCACTTACCCTAAGGCCACTCTTCCCGTGGGTAATACAGCAGTACCCACACCCAGACGCGGGTCATCGCTAGGGTCATTGCTAGTATGGCACATCATCTACGTAAGGAAGGAAACCATATATCCCCAGACATAATGGCACAGCATAATGCCTGTTCGCCGCCAAAGGCAGACATACGTCACCCTCGCCGGTGCGGACGCATTGCGCGAGATGTCCGTTAACAATGCCGACAATGTGTCGCTTTGTGAAACAAACTCCACAGAGACATTCAATAATAGACAACGACGGACAACCCGATGTCCTCGTGTCTGAGCTGTTCAACCTGTTACGCCATGTTAAATGTGTGTACCACAGCGAACCGGGCCAAACAAAGCAACGGACATGTCTGTGGCTCAGTGAAAGTCGTCACGCAATGTTAAACCCTTGTAATATTGCGACACAGGCCATATATACGGAGGGTTAGTAATGGCAGTAGGTTAGTTCGATCAGACCGTGTGCAATTAGTATAACGAGATCTACAACGGATACACCGCCAATCGGGCACACGGTTAAGACTAACTGGGGGCTGTGACATGGTACCATGGACACGGACAAACGTGCCCATGTGACTCATCTAACATTCGTACAGGGTCAGGGCGGTCCCGCACAGTGGGCGCCAAGACCAAACCCAAAGCACCACAGCAACACCCTGACAATCAAGGCCTGTATGCATATGGGATATAAGCAGCTGTCATCTGAACAGCCCTGTGGTGACGACATATGCATCCTGGGCCATGAGCGAGGGGAATTAGGAATGTTCAACATGCAGTACCGCACCTTTCCCAGCAGGAGAATGGATGCCTGTGACGTGCGTGTGCGGGGGTGATATGTAAATGTACATAGGTACCACGGGTATGCATATTAATGACAACGAACAGCTAACGTGCACTGGTCACAGTAAGAGTCAAACGTGACTGCAGTCACGCTGGAATTATGACTATAGATCATATAGATGTGCACGTACGTAAAGCGTCCATGCTGCAAAGACTGTTACATATATAAAGCTGTAAGTGCTTTCTGCACACGTCCGTCAACCGGATCAGACATATGTTACCGGAATAGTCACAAGTAACGCAAAACACGTAACCACACAGACACTGTAAACATATATAAACGGACTACGGATATGCATGTGCGCGTAACCCACAATCCGGACATGCGAGTGTACGTGTGCGTGTGTGATCCAGTGGAACCAGGGAAGGTTACGGATGTCTCCTCCACACGTTACATTCATAATTGTCAAATATATGCTTAAATAGTACCTATTGATTCCATGCTTTGTTATCGTAATGCTACTAATATACACATCGATATACAATAACCTGATCAACACACTACATTCTAAGGTGCACTCTCACCAATTATCAACTATGTGTCCGGATACTGATTGTATTTACCAATATTGTAGATATATTAACACATTGTTGCCGTATTATTGTTTCCATGAAGTAAGGCATGCAACACTGATATGTATATGTCACGTTATAATCAAGACTTGGAGCACTGTCCACCTAACTATGAGCAGGTTTATTGATTATTTCGCTTTAAACCGACTCTGAAGGAAGTGAATTAGGGACGGCTATGTCATGACATCCGCACTCTGACGGTGCCCCATGTTAGTAGTTGAGAGAGCTCAGTATCCTTTCACTGTGGAGTCTATCGTATTTGACAGTGTCTGTTTCTGCCGATATATGTTCCATAATGTCGTTTATGAAGATGGGCAGGACGCAAGGTTTGCTGTATTTACGCATACTGGCACGTGGATATAGATAGGCCATGTCATACAAACGATGGGTAGTCAAGCAGACATCCACGACTGGGGAACATACAGCGGCAGTCAATACCACTGGCCAGATGGGGACAGTCAAACACGCTCTACACTTTACAAATGCACATCGGTGTCCATTGTAGGACACCAAAAATTCTGACTGTTTTGCCAGTATGCGCCCAGAAAAGCCAATCCGAGTACAAACCGTGACTACGGCACAGCTAGACATATGCACCACCAGCGTGTTTAAGGTTGATGATACCTGCCCATGACATGCAGGACATATGAACAGAGGTCCCCAGACTGCCGTGTCCATACATGTGCCCATATCCCAGTTCCGCACACATGAAGGATGTGTCATGCGCATCGTGGGGGTTGCAGCCCTGGTATCCTGGGTATGCAAAATGGGTCTCGTGTTGTTTGGCTGATAATCCGCTGTCCCGCCCGTGGGAGGGCTGCGGGTACAGGACGTGCCTTAGTCCCCAGTAAGGATGCAAAGCACCCATAGGGTAATGCTAAAGGCATGTGTGAAATGTGTTCAGCCCTACATCAGTGTCCAGTAGGCATTTCCCAAGGATGGACAAACGTACGGACAGGATGGCACCCATAATAGCAAGCCTGGTGGAATCACACAGCCGTAGTAGGGCATGACACAGGACATAAAGATGGAAACAGCAGTACATACACCCGTAGACATCCATCCTGCCATGCGAATCCCAGCGCATACAGCAGCGAAGGTGCTATCCAGTATGGGGATCACCCGCCCACTCTGCGGAACACACCTGCGGGCTGTGGCACAGATATTAATCGGACACCAACAACGGCAACTAGGAAGGTCATACTATCGCTAAAATATGGAGTTCACACACATAACCGACATACTGTCATGAATAAATAGGTTCTACATGTACCGGCTGTGTTATACTGACAATACAGTGGCGGATAGTTCACAATGGTACCTGTGAGGATTATGTAAAGCAGTTGCCAACCTGCAGGACTACAGTAACACCCTATGGGTAAATTGTGGAAGGACACGGGTTACGTAGCACTACATAATATGGGTAGGCGGACAGACATCCGGAATGGGGAACATACGGCGCAGTCAAACCCTCTGGCCGAATGGACACAGACCAACATGTCCTAAACTTTACATATGCACATCGGTGTCCATTGCAGGACCCAAAATTACTCCTTAAGTGAGTGTGAGCAACATAGTGTGAACCGGAAGAGGTGACAGCCGTGACTACGGCACAGGTAGATATATGCACCACAGGTGTCTTCAAGGGTGATGACAGCCGTCCATGAAATGCAGGACATATGAATAGGACTCCCCAGGCTGCTACATCCATACACGTATTTCCACATCCCATTTCCGCACACATGAAGGGTGTGCAAGGGGTACTGTCGACGGTTGCAGACATGGGATCGTGGGTATGCAAATATGGGTGACGGTGTGGATTGGCAGATGATTCATCGTCCGCCTGCAGCGGCACGTGGCCATGGCATATGCGTTACTCCGCAATACTAATACCGATCATCCACCGGAAATGGAGAATGCAGCTGTGAAATGTTGACAGCCCGATACTAGTGTCCAGTAGGCAGTTCCCATGGATGGACATACGTACGGCCAAGATGGCACCCATAGCTGCAAACCTGGGGGAATCCCACAGCTGTTGCAAGGCATAACCCAGGGAATACAGATACGGTGTACAGTACACACTCCCCATTCAAAGAAACACCACTGGGCAGATACCGGCGTACACAACACTCCATGTGCCAGCACATCTATGGGGATCACACGCTTCCATACAGTGGAACAGATGGGTCACCTGTGTAAAGATACTAATGGCACAATCTCCACGTCTGCTGGGAATGACATAGGATGGTCAAACTATGGCGTCGACACCAAAGAAAGACCTCCTTCGGTGAATTAATAGGATTGATGTCAATACACCATGGCAAACACCCAATGAACAGGGAAGACTTGCTGGCACCCTATGGCCACAAACCATGTCACACATAGGTAGATGGAACAGTCAACATAAACATTTCGTCCACGACAGGTCGCATATGGTATCCAAAGGTACTTCATAGACATGTATGCGCTATCACCCGTTGGCCCCGGAGACTTACACATAACATGGAAGTATCCAGGCTTTAAATGTCCACCCTTACACTTCCATTTGTCACTTTCTATGCGAGCAATGGAGATGTAGCCACAGCATAGAAAGCAGAGACGTACTGCTAACGAAACACACACATGTCAACATCACAGAAAGCATACTATGAACACATGTATTACATGATATTGTACTATGCAACACAAACAAACCGGAAACCTGCAGCAAGAATAGTCCCCGTAGTTCGACACAACACAAGTCTTCGTAACATTTGAACAGTTCATTAAAACATGCAACGTTTTCGTTGTTTCCACAACGTGTGCAGGAAATATGCTATGTCTAAGAATGTTCACAAACAACAATGTGAGTCTTAACATGATTTTAAATATCACACTGTTGATTGTGAACACTGTAACAATTTGCTTATTCAGTTGTATGGTCGAAAGCAACGGAAACACACACACACACGGAAGGGACGGGAGATGAACCTACGCCTATTTACATGAACTCAGTACAGTATGAATCATTTACACAACGCGCTACCGAGTTAACTGACGTGAGCGCTGTCAGAGGCATACATGTAGGCTGCTGACGTCACCCGCAAGACAATATTTGGAAATAGCCAAGGCATGTGTTGCAAAGCCGACTAAAAGCATAATCAGTCGCAGAGGCAGCTGGAAACACACACACACACACGGAAGGGACGGGGGACGAACCTACGACTATCTACATGAACACACTACTGTATGAAGCATTTACAGAACGCTACCGAGTTTGCTAAACAGAGCGCTGTCACAGGCATACTTGTAGGCTGCTGACATCACCCGCAAGACAATAGTTGGCAATAGCCAAGGCATGTGTTGCGGAGCGTCTAAAAGCATAATCAGTCGCAGAGGCAGCTGGAAACACACACACACACACACACACACGGAAGGGACGGGGGACGAACCTACGACTATCTACATGAACACACTACTGTATGAAGCATTTACAGAACGCGCTACCAAGTTTGCTAAACAGAGCGCTGTCACAGGCATACTTGTAGGCTGCTGACATCACCCGCAAGACAATAGTTGGCAATAGCCAAGGCATGTGTTGCGGAGCCGCCTAAAAGCATAATCAGTCGCAGAGGCAGCTGGAAACACACACACACACGGAAGGGACGGGGACGAACCTACGACTATCTACATGAACACACTACTGTATGAAGCATTTACAGAACGCTACCGAAGTTTGCTAAACAGAGCGCTGTCACAGGCATACTTGTAGGCTGCTGACGACAGCCGAAGACAATAGTTGGCAATAGCCAAGGCATGTGTTGGAGCCGCCTAAAAGCATAATCAGTCGCAGACGCAGCTGGAAACACACACACACAGAGACACACACACACGGAAGGGACGGGAACGAACCTACGACTATCTACATGAACACACTACTGTATGAAGCATTTACAGAACGCTACCGAAGTTTGCTAAACAGAGCGCTGTCACAGGCATACTTGTAGGCTGCTGACATCACCCGCAAGACAATAGTTGGCATAGCCAAGGCATGTGTTGCGGAGCCGCCTAAAAGCATAATCAGTCGCAGAGGCAGCTGGAAACACACACACACACACACACACGGAAGGGACGGGGACGAACCTACGACTATCTACATGAACACACTACTGTATGAAGCATTTACAGAACGCGCTACCGAGTTTGCTAAACAGAGCGCTGTCACAGGCATACTTGTAGGCTGCTGACATCACCCGCAAGACAATAGTTGGCAATAGCCAAGGCATGTGTTGCGGACCGCCTAAAAGCATAATCAGTCGCAGAGGCAGCTGGAAACACACACACACACACACACGGAAGGGACGGGGACGAACCTACGACTATCTACATGAACACACTACTGTATGAAGCATTTACAGAACGCGCTACCGAGTTTGCTAAACAGAGCGCTGTCACAGGCATACTTGTAGGCTGCTGACGTCAGCCGCAAGACAATAGTTGGCAATAGCCAAGGCATGTGTTGCGGAGCGCCTAAAAGCATAATCAGTCGCAGACGCAGCTGGAAACACACACACACACAGAGACACACACACACGGAAGGGACGGGGAACGAACCTACGACTATCTACATGAACACACTACTGTATGAAGCATTTACAGAACGCTACCGAGTTTGCTAAACAGAGCGCTGTCACAGGCATACTTGTAGGCTGCTGACATCACCCGCAAGACAATAGTTGGCAATAGCCAAGGCATGTGTTGCGGAGCGTCTAAAAGCATAATCAGTCGCAGAGGCAGCTGGAAACACACACACACACAGACACAGACACACACACACACACACACACACACACACACACACACACACACACATGGAAAGGACGGGGGACGAACCTACGCCTATCTACATGAACACACTACAGTATGAAGCATTTACAGAACGCGCTACCGAGTTTACTGAGCAGAGCGCTGTCAGGAGGCATACCCCTACGTGAGTGGTATCATTTGCAAAGGCAATGCGCCCGATCGGGTGTTCGGACAGAGTGCGCAGTCACGCAGTCTGTTACCATCCCAGTCGCCGTACCAACACGTTAGTGCTGCAGTCGAGAATAACAAGTAACTACTGATCAGTACATCACTGCATACTGGGCATGCTCAGACACTTAGACTCGGCACAGGGCAGACATGCATACACATGTTGCGACGGCATGGGTGGCGGAGTGTGGACCGTCGTGTGTGTCCAGCCACACAACAGAAACCTGGCCATGCCACAGGCGTGGCCGTTGCGTAGGGGATAGAGGCATGCACCCGGTATTACTGCAGACGGCCGCGGTGTGCACTGTGCTGTGTGTCTATCTACACAGCTGCCTACTGGGCATGCTCAGACACTTAGAGTCGGCACAGATCAGACATGCATACACATGGTGCGACGGCATGGGTGGCGGAATGCGGACCATCCTGTGTGTCCGGCCACACAACAGTAACCCGGTCATGCCACAGACGTTGTTGTTGCTGCTATGTAGGTGCAATTAACCATGTGTAGGACTGGCCTACAGTTTGTTGCATGCTACAGACAACCCTCCCAAACACAGGATACCTTCACAGATGTCCTGAGGACACTGGCGAGTGGGCATGCTCTCACAACAGCACCGTTTGGGTGACATGAACCACCCATACATAGCCTGGGAACATTACCCATGGCACAACACAGTACGCCAGCAGTCCCAGGTGTTCACACACCTGGCCACTGTTAAACAGCCATGCACCATACATACCAGGGGGGGGATGTCTGACAGTTCTGCCCATCACGCATGGTGAGGATATGCCCCACACAGGATGTACAGCCCTCAATGGTGATGCAAGACCGTATAGTGGATCCACTGGTCATCCACTCACTGTAACCAACACCAGCATGGGGACCTCAGTGATGACCTCTCCACAGAAAACCACACACATCATATGACCGGTGTGGTACCCTACATGTCCTCCATGCCAATGTTGAACAGAGGCCAGACCGCCAAACGCCTAACGAATGCCTTCCCGACCACTCCACATGCATGTCTGCAACAGGCAAACATGATGACATCAGGACCTTGTCCACCACAGGTAGGCACATGGTGTGGTGGACCGCAGCCACTGACTACCTGTACATCAACAGTTGGAGCTACTACATGGCAGGGCAATGACAGTACCAGGGAAACCATCACCCATTCATACCGGCGTCACCATACGGCCCCACATACCAACATCCAGGTCCGCCGTGGGAGTGGTACTGCAGAGGGCACATGAGACAACCACAGGGCCTTCCCTAACTGTGGTAAGGACATGGTTGGGGCACACAGACTTGCCTGGAATGGTCCAGAATGGTACAACAGTCACTGCACCCACAGACATTGTCTGCATACCACAGGACATGTTCCATGCATACATCCCCCAACAGGGAACATATCCATCCCACCAGAGTGTATCCTCCCAAACATGTCATATGGCCTGGAGTGATCCCATATCTCTATGGCGTTTGACACGTCAGCAATGGGCACCGATGGTTTCCCTGGCTGTGTGCTACCCATCCTCTTTGAGGCCCTCGGCCCACACATGCAGCCACTGTGTCATGTTAGCCTTACTATGGGCTATGTCCCCAATGGATGCCATATGGCATCTGTGGTCCCACTATGCCAGGGTAGTGCTCCTATGGACTGTCAACAGCCACACCCTATACGCTTGACAAGTGTTGTCTGCAAAGCTGTGTGGAGGTCCATACAGGTGGTCATGGTTACAGATAGCGGTGTACAGCCAATACTGGAACATACCCACAACTACATAGTCAAGGGCGGATCCTGCCTCCCGAACCTGCTCGTCCAGTCTGGAGTGTTCACCAAGGCCATTGATGGGGATATGTGGGTTTGCACACAGTACCATGACCTGGTGGGAGCGTTCAGAGCACACTACACATGGGACCCATGTAAAGGCTCGCCAGCATACATGTGGGGACATATGTCACCCGATGCTTCTCACACAGGTTGGAGGTCACACCACACAGGGTTGGTGCTGAAGGTGCCTTGTCACACTCATATCTGGACCCAGTGGAGGCCCACAGGGCTCACTCCTGTGCCCCTGCCATATGGCATCCGACCTTCCAATGTGCATGCAATCATAGGGGGATTGTAGCAGACAAGGTATGCAGATGACTACGCACCGGCTGACATACCCAGCACCCCATGTTACACGAACATCCACCTAGGGCGTCATAGACATGGATGACTGGTGCCAGAGCCATGGCCTGCTACCAAATGCCAGAGAAGGTGCAGCCCTACCCAGTGTGAAGAACATGTTCGTCCCAATGTCACATGTAGGTGGTACGCCATTAAAGATGGTGGACATGTTCAGGGAAATGGCTACCACACCTGTTGGCAACCTCTGTCAACACACACAATGGCAATGTGGGTGTGAAGACATTCCATTGTGGCCTCCTGGTGTGGATGGAATGGCAACCACATCAGGGGTGTTCATTGTACCCCTGTACACATCACACACCAGTGCAATGACTGCGTACAATGGCACATGTGGCCTGTAGCTAACCTGACGCCTGCAGCACTCGGAAGGACCGCAAACGTTCCACAAGACGGGATGACGGTGCTAGGACATGTGTCACAAGGTGCACGGCCAAGGGGACACCGGCTGTGGATCTTCACAGCACAGCTGCTCCGTGGTGATCTGTGCCTGACATACACGGCCATGTCTGACCTGGGTGACATGGGCACATTCCACCTCCCAGGCCCCATGCGAACACGGGCACAGAAGCGACTGTCAGACACCTCAACCCAAAGATGAGTGGGACGTGCTGGGGGAACAGGGTAATGGCCAGACACACACTACAACACGGGGAGGAGTGCCAGGCCATGTGAAGGAAAGGCCCTGACTGCCTTTGTCCAGGACTGCTAATGACGTGTGGATGTGTGACTATAGTTATGCGCCAGTCAACCTCTGTGTGTCACTGCTAGACCAGGGACTGGGGACTGATGGATATGGCATCCCCATCCTGAGGGGTGTTAGATGCCACACACAGTCATGCTAGGTCCACACATGTCGTAGGGCACATATCCTGTCACGGGCATGTGTGCCTATGTACCTATGTAGGGGTCCATGCCGGATGTGGGTAACTGTGCTATGCTGATTTTGCCAGACATGCCTGTGGGTACCCCACGACTACACGTGGGGAACTAATTACAGTGCTCCCAGTAGGCACGCTGAAGTACACCATCAGTATCATACGGGTTAACTGCACCGACATGGTGCTACACATGTAACCACCACACATACTGTGTACACATATCAATGAATGCTGCACCTGTCCTGCATGGTATGTCTGCTGCATGATGTCCGTGCACAACACACATCACATACACACCTGTCACCAGCCATACACACACACCACAACATACACAGCACGCACTATGCGGACACACGCATCACATACACCTCTCCCTATCGTGTCCACCCTGCGCATCATAATACGTCAGCTTAACCGCATTGATGGTGTGGCTCACAGTTATGCGGCAGAGACTTAATCATATGCACAGGGTGATATGTGTGCCACAGGCATGGGCTGTACCAATGGATGACATCATGTGTGTGTGTAAGGGCCAGTGCATTGAGTGGGCATGACTATGTAGATTGCATGTGGGTGTGGTGGAGCTCTACAGTTGTGTCTGCTGTGTGTGGGTGTGTGTGTACACAGTTCAGTCATCTGTGATGCCTACACGGGGGTATGCTTGGCAGCCCCTGTCTGTACAGTGCAGGTGTTACGGCTCACTGTGACCCGCGCCTGCCTGGGGTCGCACGGGCACGACCGGGTGGAGGTACAGACTGTCCACTCTCCGATGTCACATGTCCGCTGGAAATGTGCCCACGACGGGTCAGCCCAGGGCCACGCCCACGCGGGCCTGCTCTGTCCTGGTGTGGATGGTGTGGTAGCAGCTGCAGTGCTACTGCTACCATCACTGTCTGTGTGGGCATGGGAGGTGGCACGCACACGCTGACCTGCAGCAGGTGGTGTTGCTGGCACACGCCCACGGGCCCTATGCCTCACCCCTACCTGGTGTACCTGCACGGACAGCGCACGCCCAAGGATGGCCAAGCCTCGGTCGATGAGACCAGCCATATCGCCCAATCTCCTATCCAGAACATCGGCAAGATGCTGTTGTGCATTCGCCAATGCCTGGATGCTGTCATTTAGGGTACGGATTGCGGACCTCTGCAGCCTCTGCCCCTCCTGGCTCTGACGCTCGACACGTGCCTGCGCCGCAATTACTGTCTGAAACTTGCGTCTGGATATACCAGCTGCTGCACCCTGGACGGCAGGTGTATGTCTAGCGGTGCTCCCCACGGGCAGCACCTGCCACATGCCTGCGTGGCACTGCACCAGTCCTTACACTGGCAACATCGTGTGTACCCACACCTTCTGCAGCCACCACACATTCCTGCTCGGGACAACAGACGCTGACTGACCGTCATCTATGGGCAACGGTGTTGGGGTATGTGTCAGCATCTGAACCGTGTGCAGGGATGAAAGGGACGTATGTGTGATGTTCTCCAGTGGCACAGTCTCTGCCTGTGACGACCCTGCCTGTGCCTCATGCACATGCTCATCACCACTAGTATCTGTGGGGACACTAGCATCAGATTGACCGCAGGAGGGGAACGCACCTACAGCACCTGTCAATACAAAGACATACCATGGTTACAATACAGACACACACAGACACACACACACACACACACACACACACACACACACACACACACACACACACACACACACACACACACACACACACACACACACACAGCATGCATGTGATTATGCAGGTGGCATGCAGCATTCACACAACACAGACCAGTGAATGCAGACCAGACATTCATAGTGGCAGTATGTACACTGCCCTGGTGGGGACAGTACAACAGGCAGGTGTCATTTAGTAGGCATGCAGTACACACATTCATGGTAGTTTGCATGCATCAGCGTGATACACTGTGTGGCAGCGGGCAAGTTGGGAGTACACATGGCTGCCAACACTATGTAATGTACACCGCAAACATGTGCGGTATCATGTGGACGTGTGAGGATGGTGTCCCACCGCATGCACCACATCACGATGGCTGTCATGGTGCAGTGTTATGTGTACAGTGTACAGATACAATGTATGTGTAACAGTGATGTCTGTGTAGGTACGTTTGCTGTGAGCTGTGTGCATAGCTGTACGGTGTGTGGTGCGGGCTCTGTGCCACTGCACAGTAGCAGGACACAGCTATGTGTCTGTGCGATGCGTGACCTGGACGCATTACATTGCCATGTCTGTAAGCCAGTTCAGCTGCTCAGCAGCACATATATGGTGGACATTGGAGGCACCTGTAGTAGCTGTGGAGAGGAATTTCATGTCACTGGTGTACTACATCAGATGTCCAGGGGTACACTACATTGATGAACCCACTATGTGTGTACAGGGTGCAATGGTGAGTACCCACTGTGGATGTGCTGTGTGGCAACATGCCTGTAGGTATCAACCATGGCCTTGTCTGTCTGACTCATTGACAATTGTGTGTGGTAGACATTGTGCACACGGCCCTGTGGTGGCCCATGTGACATACACCCATACTAGTGTGACGTGTCACATTCTCTACGGATATGCTGACAGTGTGTATGTCTGCTATGTTGTGCATAGGTCATATCATGGTGTGACAATGCTGCAGCCAGACATCCACGTGCATGGGACATGGCATGCGCCATGTCACAACGTGTGCACCCGATGCAGGGGCATGGGTCACATTGGTAACATCTGTGCTGTGGCCAGATCACAGCTCACTCTGTGGTACTGTGTCCATACTGCACTGGCATACCAATGCATACTACACATGCAGCCATTGTGTAACACCTACACCATTGTATGCATAGCTGAATGCACGTAACACACCAATTGGTTGTGTGGTGTCATACCACTCTACGGTAACGGGTGTATCTACTGTACATGGGTGGTGTGTATGTCAGGTGGTGCGAGCTGTATACCGTGACGGGGGCACACACAGGTGAGCATGTCATGCCTAGACACATGGGGAATATCAATACAGCAGAACATGCGTTTGACTGGCAACAGACTTACCTGCAACAGACCCTTGTCCTTGCGACACGCCAGACGTACCTGTAAAGGCATTACACAAAGGTATACACATTAGCCATTACTATCTCCACGGTCAGCACTGTGCATGACACATCATGCATGTGTGGTTGCATGTGCTATGCACATGTCTGCTAACACAACATAGCATACAATGGTTTGCATCTTGTGTGGCCATATACCTGGCATGTATTGCTATATCATGTGTTGTACTATGACACCCACACCCACGTCGCCTATCATACAAACATGCAACACTGACTTACCATGCAGCTCCAGGCTCATAGCTCGGGAGACACCCACCTCCACGATGGACGCAAGTGGTTCTGCGTGTTGTTCCGTGGGTGTCCCCAGACTGTTCAGGAGCTCCTCCGTAGCTGTGAGTGGGGGCTGTGTTGGTGGCCCACCACCTGTCCCACGTTGTTGCCTGGCGATTGCAGCGGCACGCTGTCTTGCATGCCGGATCAGGTCTGTGCAGTGCCTGCGGATTTGTTGGTAGCTCCGGTTGGTTCCGCCCACGCTGTTCACCCTCCTGCACAACTCCTCCCACATCTCCTGCCGTTCTTGTGCCTGCTGTGGCACATGGCTAAACAGGGCGTTGTAGTTACTCTGGAGGTATGGTATGATGACCTCCTCCTCCTGTCGGCTAAATGGTGGAAGCCGGAACGGCATTATCTGGAAGACATAATGATGGTGGCAGGTCACATTCACACTGCTGTGCTGGCATACTGTTGGAAATACATTGCTATGACATGTACGACATCTGCACAGTGATCTGTGAAGGGCATCGTGGCGGTGACACAGCCGATGTTGTGGCTTCACACCATTGAGCACTGGGTGTCACATCATATCTGTGTGCCACCCCATCACACTGTGCACGCACCATGTAGATGTTAGCCTGCCATGGACATGTGTACCTGGCTGCACCTATGTCCATATCAGTTGGCATATGTCCCCATGTGACGCCTGTGCTACTGTTCACCTGCACGCTGTGTATATGTCAGTACACATCACGCCTGTGTCCATTGTGAACGCCAGCAGCAGCACTGTACACATACACATGGACACCTGCACATGCATGTGTTGTGCCATGTACTTCCACACAGCACTGTACCGGTGCTGGACAACTTGCCCCAGCTCACCTGTGTTACGTATGTGATAGACATGGAGCAATGTGTAACCATGACACATTAGCAGGAAAGGCCATGCATAGCATGTACACGCACACATTGTGCAGAGCATCACACAGCACCTGTAACATGACAGGGTGCATCGCCACCACATTACTACTGTGTATGGTTGATAGTGAGAGTGCCTTTTGTCCATTGCACCATGTGGGACTGTGATAGCTCATGCAGCCTTGCTGGTCATCTCTGCATGATATGGCAGGGTATGCCACATACATGGCAATGGGTGTGACCCACCCAGGGGCTGACGGTATTGGCAGGGTGGCTGTCCATTGCTTTTGTCATAGCTGTGTGAATATGGACATTCAACATGTTTATCACCATGGTGTGGACACTGTCCTCCAGCGAGGTATGCTGCACGCTGCTTGTTGAGGGTGTGTGGTGCATGCAGGTATCACACATCCATGCATACACTGTAGCCCTGGCAGGTGCTATGTGCTGGGATGTTGATCGACACAGTGCTGTATGTGTACACACACCGCTATCCCATGCACATGGATATCTGCCTGAACTGATGTGGGTAACACATATGTGTACATACATTGCCGCTGCCACCCACATGTCTGCTGCTGCACTACACACCGCCATCCCTCCCTGTGTGAATGTGGTGTTGGCCTCAGCAGAGGTATCCATGTATGGGGACATGGATGTTCACATAGCAGGCCCACTGATGGTATCGCCGATCTGACCATACACATATGATGCACCCTCACACATACAACCCATTCATATTGTTGTTCACAATGGTGACACGGCTATATTGCTATGCCGGAGCCATTCACAGACATACATACACAGAGGCATGCACGCCCATCTGTGTCATTGGCCGGACTATTGGTGTGGTTTGGCACCTAACGTGTTTGACTGCAGGTGGCGCAGACCTACTGTGCACATGTCTACATGGTAGGCCTGTTCTACAGTAGGCATCTGTGATGTGCTGTGCACATCTCATACCTGCACATTTGCTTGTTGTCCATCGGTCCACAGGCCAGTGGTGGGACATACAGGGATGTTGCTGAACATATGTACATGCGACCCTGTACAACTGTGACGCTTAGCCTCTCAGATGCTCATGTGTCGTGGACGTGAACACCGTACACACACATGTGGTTGTGGGCCACCGTCCATACCCATCTCCACCTGTGGGTTGCTATCATCCCACACACTCCTTGTACTGTATGTTCAGGCTATGCAGCTATGTGGGGCTTGTGTGCATACAATACGATACTATGTGCCTTTGCACCCATCACAGACATTGTCACACAGGTACACCGGCAGCCATACACATCGCAGATTGTTGTCAGCATGTCACATGTGGTACACACCTAACACATCTCCTGCGGGACATGGTAATCTGTATGGGCATGTCCAGTAGTGACATACCACAGCTACCCCTACATGACGGCTATGCAGGACATGTCTGTGTACATCTACTGTGACATATACACAAGCAATGCCCCCTACCTACATCACATGGTACTACCTGTGGAGTATGTGTGTCTGCATCCATGCTATGGCCATAGATGACAATTGTACATCTATATGTGCAACATACCTCAGTGGGGGTTGTCATGAGCACATGTTCCATGTGTCAATGCATTGTTTGTGTCTGTTGGGCAGTCATTGTTGTGCATGGTTTACATGGCTGACATAGTGTACTGTGTCTGATTCCAGGTACTTCATTGGGCTACCAGCATTGTACATTTCTACAGCACATTCCAGCCATCATGTAGCCAGCTTAGATGACAGTGGGAGGTGTTCCGCCATGTGCACATATGTCACACGGTACAAGGGTGACTGACACACATTGTCGGGACTGGGTTCTGACTGCTGTGGATGTGTGTACCGGTGTTGACAACCATGACTGCACCAGATGGTGTCTTCTGGATGTGTGACATTCACAACAAACACCCACATTCACATAGCAGCACATCGCCCACGACAATTGACATTCCTGCCTGAACACTGTGTACGGTATGTTTGTATGACCACTGCATATATCACTGGTGGCCACCAGCATGGCTGCCTACAACAGCAGTGTGTATCCTGTGCAAACATGGGTTACACCAGTCACACCACACCTGTGCCAGCTGGCCCTGTAGTGGGTGACAGTGCAGTTCCATTCATCATGTAACAGTATACATCGCCCAGTATGTTGCAGACATGTGAACGGCTGTGCTACTCAACATATGCACACATGACACATCACCTGGTACACCGTGTCTGCCTTGCCACCTGCTATTGTGACCACCCTGTGATGACATTGTACGGCCCACATGGACGTGGACATGTGATGGCTCAATGGTGAATTAACCGTCCAGGTGTGTGTCTAGCCAGGTGTCCAGTAGCCACTGGTCTGCATGCAGGGATAGTCTACATTGGCCTACTCTGTCACTGGGACTGTTGACTATGGTCATACTGTTGTTATGCAGGCATGAGCTGTTTGTCCAGTCTGATAGTCGTGTTGAACGACACTACCGTGGCACACATGACGTGTGGACATCTGGCTAAGGTGTGCAGCCCACATGTACATCTTCTCATGCTATGCTGCCTGTGCAGCGGTGTCACATGTCTGTCTCTGGCAGGGCTGTCACAGGTAGGCACAGCATGCAGTGATGTGTAACAATGCTTACACCCTCCACTGTGCTGTACACTAGCACTGCACACACAGTACAGCACACATGTCATTTATCTACGGTGCCTGGGACCTGCCTCCATGCCCTACACGGCACACCTGCCAGTCCAGATTGTACACAGATCATACCTCCCAGTCACATACCTGGACTGCAACACACAGAGGTGGGTGGTTCCCACACCACACCGTGATTTACACACATACTGTATTTTCCCATGACACATTGCATCATAGGTAGTCCATGTTCAGATACCCATGTTTGTGGCCACTACACACATTGTGACACGCGACAGTGCAGACACTGTACACCACAGGTTACATGCCAGTCGGGTTGGCATGCTGTACATTGCACCTGGGACAGTTGCTACTGCTATGTATTGCCAGCAACACGCCTTCCCTAGTATGGACTCCCACGCACACACATGCTTGGCCATGCTATACGCATAGCTGGGTGACACATTACACAACACATACCATACCTACACTACCCTCAGCATGCACCAAACCTCCATGTGTCTGTATGCTAGGCCTACACACCTCCCCCCTCTGTTTGCTGAACATCCATGCTTACCATCCCTGCTAGCCACACCCTAAGCACACAACCATAGCAGCATGCATGGTACATACACACTACAGCCGGTATTACTGACATCCACTGACAGAGGTATTTGAGGGCATGGCACCCCGTCCGAAGGACAGTCTATGTGCCTATGCCAACAGTGATCACAGTGCACTTCTGCTACATTTACACACTGGTAGGGACCATGCTATTCCACACTGAGACATGGTGGTGCTGGCATTTTCACAGACGCCACAGTGGTATTCCTGTTCCATGCACACGTGCTGTATGGGCACATGTGCAGGCTGTTGCATGGTAGTTTTGTTCACCTGTGTGTTGTGTGTCACTTGACAGTCATGGTGTGTCCTGCTGGTGCATGACATACTCCACAGCTAGCTACCTACACATGACTGCCAGACATTGCAGTGTGGGCCCTCACGCAGTGTGGTGGTATGTCTCTGCTGTTTGACTACATCCACATTCAATGCAGCATACCACGGTCATGCAGGCATTGACGACACAGATGTTGCTGGCATCCTGCCTGCCAATGGGGTACCTACCAACAATACACACTCTCACTCACTACAGGGTTCCAATCCTTGGCTGGACATTGTATTAACCCTGTGGACACATACATAGTACTGGCATGCACATGTTATGTCTGGGAACACAGTCCCAATGTCACCTCCAACCGCCGTAGTTGTTGTATCCCGCCAACCTGGCTGTTCCATGTCTCTGCAGCAGCACACGTCAGTGACTGCTAGCCCATTCATGTACGTTGTGCACCCTGACCACCACACTACCACATCTATCACACTGCACATGGATGGTACTGCATTGCACGTATGGGGCTGCATCTCTACACCCATGACTGGGCCATTCAGTATGGCACTGGGCCACATCTTGACATACATGCTTCACACACTCATTGACTACCTGCATGCCTTTCCTGGCACCCTTGTTGGGCTTCTGTGCCACAGCACACCACATCCCATGCTGGCCACCTGTCATATTATTGCATGGGTGGTTGGGGTGGTACAGAGGGTATCACATCAGACATGATCCGCTCTTTGCCCTTCAGCACCATTCCACTTTATGCTATTGACAGTGTACACATCCAGCATCACATCGCATCTATGTATCGGCATGTTACGCCATGTGCCTTCTGTACAGTTCACACAGTGGTGCAGGCATATCATGCTGACTACAACATTTCAGGGACGTGTGGCATTGCACGCCTCAGACATGTGGCCCCTCATGCTCAGTATTTGCATACGTACACTACCTGCTGTCACACAGAACTGTACATGCCTACATATACCACTTCTACATACCTGGCAGCATTCTAGCTCATCCTACTCATGTTGCTGACACCCATACAGGTGTCAGTGTGGCAGATATATCATGTAGATATCATTGCATCAGTTACATCACACATAGTGCATACACATCACCTTTGCATACTGACAGTCATGCGGTGTGTATCACATGGATACTGTCCCTATACAGGCATATCACGTTGTACATGGTTGATGTACACACACATGGCCCACATGGTGCTGTGGTTGCCATATTACACCATAGCGTGGCACATGTGCAGGACTACACATTTCTGGACCGTATGTCTAGCTGATACCTTGGGTGCCCTTGTACCTGTGCCATACACACATGTACACGCAGGCCATGTTACAATGACACATGTGTGGTGTACCTTACACAATGGATACAACGTTACATGTCTCAGTATAGTCATGCTGTGCTCTCTACCCAGCTCAGACAGTTGACATATGCAAATGACAGTCATGTAACACATCTGTGCTCACCTGCATGCCACTAACACAGGGGTGTAATGTACTCTGCCATGGGCCATGTTCTCCACAGTACTGATGCATGTAGTACTCCTACATGGCGCTTTGCTCTGGGCAGGGGAGGAGCAGTCCTGCATGTGTGCACACATGCCACATTGCTCAGCCCGGCGCCTGTGTGACTTCCACAGACTGGACACACACCATGCTGTGGGACATAGGTCCTGTGCACATCCCACAGGGCACACTGTGTCACTAGTCATGTGATAGCTGCCTTGCTGGTAGGGTGACACACACCCATGGTACCACCACAGCGGACGATTGTATAGACATGACAGTTGACATCCAGTTCTGCCGCTCAGTGGACACTACCATGGGGGTGTCAGTACTGTGTACATTGCACATGTGTTTACACACGGCCCTGCTGGACATCATTGTGGCACACATTGCACCTGCTATGGAACGTTTGGACATGGTCACTTGCTGTTACCTCCATTTCGGTACCTATTCTGCTACTACATTGTCCCATATGTGCAGGCCATACATATCTTGTGTATGTATATAACATTAGTCCATCGCCCATCATGCATGCTATGCCTGTGATACTGTCTATGATTTGTGAACATATCCATCATGCCAGCTTTGCATTACACATAATTGACATAGTCGCCCTTACTGCGTGGGATAGGTGCACGTCGTGCACATTCCGTATGACATCGACGGTATATGCCCATGCACATGTGTGCTGTGACACTATACATAAATGTCCTATGCTGTGGCACTTCAGTGTTGGATATCCACTGCCAGCATCGGCGTGGGTGGTGGCATTGTTCTGTGTTTGCAACCCCTATGGCAGACCTGGGGTAGGGTTACCACCTGTGCCACTTTGCAAGGGACAGTCCCTCCTTGGGCAGTTGTGTCCTGACAAATTTATCACAAATGGCAAATGTCCTGAGATTGTGGGACATCACTATATCCCATTCTTATGTAAGAGTTGCATAACATACTTATTTATGTATGTACATTCCTAACTGTTACAAGACACACAATAAGCAACTGAACTGCTACAAGACTACACTTTTCTTTATGCAAAAGAGTAGAGTTCTAACCTTTGTACTGACCATGGGTATGTGTCCACCTGTAACATCTGAAGTGTGTCCCGACGATTTCCCACTTTGGCCTTTTGAAAGGGTGGCAAGCCGCCCTGGGGTTATCGCGGTGTTTACATGTTGTCCCACTGCTGTGCACACGTTGTCCACAGTTGTTGGTATGCTGCGCGTTTTAGCATTACATATCCAACCTTCGCCTCTCTCTGCCTGATGGACAGGTATCTTTACCTACACACACCGTTCACATACTGTACAGATTCGTCATACGTATCGTGCGTTACACACCAGTACATGTCGTGGGTTCGACATACCTTTCCGGCCTTTTGTTTTGAGTTAGTCTCTATTCCTCTGTTTCTCTTTATCTACTTTGTATGCGTTCGGTATGAACATACGGTTTGAATATCCAGGGAGTCTTCCTTATATTCATCGTCGCCTGATGCATGTGGGTTAATCAGGCCAATAGCTGTTCCTCGGTGTGTACTTATGCGCATATCAGCGGTGATCCCCCTTCCTTTCGTTCGTTACGCGTCGGCACTAGGCCATGGTTCTTTCCTCGTGTGGTCGTTGGTTATTTGCAATACCTTCATGAGGATGGTATGTATTGTATCATGTTTGTGTGACTGCATCCGCTATGTGTGTTGTCGGGTACATTTCGCTGTGGTGTTAGCCGTGGATTGTGTGTGTTGGGTATGGTATTGTGTTCGACATGTGGGTCCCCGTGTCCTGGCGGCGTCTGTCGATGGCGTTGTGCATTCAAATGTGTTACATGGCTGTTATTTTCCTGTACATAGCTAATGCATGGATGCATGAGCCGCTGCTAGTGTTTCCCAGGAGCTTGTTGTGGGGATGCCGCTGTCATTCACTGCCTGTATGTGTTTGCTACGGTTTTAGCTGTTATCCCTTTGATATGTGCAATGGGGTATATCTGCGGATGTGGGTGACGGGTACGGTCTGTCAGTCTTCGATTTATACATACCAGATATGCTTCTGTGTGTGCTCCTTCCGTGCTTGCGGTGCTGCGGTTACCTGTGTGTTGTTCCGGGAATGTTTGTTTTGTTGATGTCGCCTGCTGCGGTATCGCCTGCATGTGTGCTTCCTGCACGTATTCCTCCTACACATGGGTTAAATATCTGGGGAAGTTCGTCGGAGCCTACGATCGATTGGCATATTGTGGCTGATAGTTACGGTGATTGTGGTCCTATACTTGGGGCGGACTGTATGCTACCGTAGCCTCCTATTCGTGTGCCGCTTGCTTACGCCACGGTCGTGGAACACACCGCGGTATTTACCGGACCGTGACTGTTCACGATCGGTGCCGGATGGCACATTCGTATTTTCGCCGTACATGCCTGATGCTGTGTAACGCTGCCGACGGACCGTGTGGACTGTACGTTATGGCCGCCATACCTACGGTCGTGGTTTGACATCGTCCTTTGCATCTCCTGTTTGCTATGGCCCTGTGGTACACTTTGGGACATTTGGCGCTTTGCATCATTTTACGCCGCCACGTGCATAGCCACTGAGGAGATGTCAGTACTACTTTGTGGGTACTGCTGTACATACGCCTATGGTTCCTGTACTGTATGCCTACGCCTGTTATTACACTCCGGCTGTGACATGTCACCTTCATACACAGTTTACACTGGCACACACATTACACACACACAGCGGAACACACGACAACCTCACCTCACACATACACATATTGCCGCCATGGCTGTCAACCTTCTATTTCCGGAGTAGGGAACACACACAGTAGTAATGTGAAACACATGGGCATAATGTGGAACACATAGTAATGGCATAGTGACAACTTCAGCTAAGTAGGTCATAGGTTGATTATGATATGCTGATTTACTTACAGTGAAGAACCTTTACTAACTTACTATGAGTACATTCTATTTACCAGGATGTCATTTATATACATTCCTAACAATGGTTGTTTGAGAGACATTTTCAATGTGGAACTTGGAGGAACTGCGAGGAACATGCACTGTTTTACACCCCAGATGAGGTTCCTCATAATGTCGTACACTTCACTGGTATGCTTTCCCCTTTCGCACCGACGGTTGAACACAATACCTACGTTGGTCGCATCGCCGGTGGCGGCGTGTATCTCCGCACTCATGTCCTATGGATATGACACGCACATATGTAGGGTTGCCACCTTTTCAAATGGCCAAAGTGGGACATTTGTAGTAGGTACGCAGATTTTGCATGCCAACACATACCCACGGCCAGTACAAAGGACAGCGATTCACTTCTTTGACGGAATACAAAGCTGTAGCATTACAGTTGCTTATTCTGTTTATTATCATATTTAGATGTTTCTTCTACAAAATAACTGTTTTCTGCAACTAATAAAGTAATTATGGGAAATGGTTTTGTCCTACAATCTCAGGACATTTGCCATTTTGTCAATGTTTTGCAGGACACAACTGCCCAAAGGTGGACTGTCCTCACAACGTGGGACAGGTGGTGACCCTACACATATCCCGTTACTGTACCGTGGACCGGTGACCATCCCGACACGCGGATATGTATTGCTGCAGGTTAACATTTCCATGGCTGGCGTTACCTGCCCTGCCCACCCTCCAGGATGATCGGGTTGTCGGTCACTATGTTTAATATGTGGTGATTTCGCGTCTTACTTATCTGTGAACTTGCATCCCTGGGTTCCATATTACCCTGTTGTCCTTTCTATCTGTGTATGCGCATATATTTCTACATGTGTACTGATATGTATTTCGTATCTGTGTATGCACATGCGTACATGTGTGGTGGCCTTGCGCCGAGAGTGGCAGCATATGGCTACGCCGGGTGCTGTTGAGCCGGCGTGCGTTGAGGTGTTGGCGTTCCATGCTCTGCTGGCTATTGGGTGTGCAGTGTTTGGCCGGTGCCTTTGTTGGAGTCACACATATGTCCGCACATACGGTACACATTACGGGCGGACATGTTTGTGTGGCGTCCATTTTACTGTGTGTGCAGGTCAGGAGGTGTCAGTCCATGGGGCCTACACTGTCAAAGTATGTGCTATGCGTTCCCTCTTTGCCAGGGCGTAGGCATATTGGGTACGCCTCTGTCTACCTACTGGGGCTGGCTCAGTGTGTCCGTGGCGCACGCCCTGTGCCTGTGCTTGCCCTGGCAGTTGTGGCGGGCTTGGTGGCCCTCCGGCATTATGTCCCTGCAGCAGCTGTTTCTGCAGAATCATATTGTGTAGCATACAACATACTATGAATATGTGGGCACTTGTGCCTGGAGAGTACTGCAAGGCTCCACCGGATGTATCCAAGCACCGGAACCGTGATTTCAAGATCCCGAACACACGCTCTATGATTATTCTCGTTTGTGCGTGCCTCATTATGGCGTTCTTGCATGTGTGTGTGTGTGCATTTCTGATGGGTGTCATCAACCACGGCTCCAGTGCGTAGCCAGCTTCCCCCACAAGGTGACCTTGTGTGATGTCCCCACTGGCGAATACCTGATACAGCTGTGAGGCATGCCAGATATGGGAGTCGTGGTAGCTTCCAGGGCTGCCAGCACACACATCCATGATAATGCCCTGCGCATTGCACACGACCTGGCAATTGATGGAGGGTATCCCTTGCGGTTTATGTAGCGTCTACCCTGCTGGGCAGGTGGTGACTTGATTTCTATGTGCGCACAGTCTATCGCACCCAGGACCTCCGGTATTGTGGCACACGGTGGAAGCGGGCGCATATTGCTAGCCAACTCCTCCTGAGATGTGGGGAACTTTATGTGCTCATGGGCATGTGGTAACATGGCATCCAGGAACTGGTGTAGTACCCTGGATGCTGATGCCTGTGAGATGCCCATTATGTCCCCGGTGGGCCTTTGAATGGTACCTGTAGCCAGTATTCGCAAGCTCACACATACCTTTGTGTCCACTGGGATGGGCTCCCATCTGTTGTCTCTTGTTCTCAGGCGCGGCCGGCACAGCTCCACTATTTGCTGTAACGTGTCCCTGTCCACCCTGTAGCGCTCTACTATCTCCAGGTCTCGCAGCCCCTGATAGGTCACCCTTGGTCTGAACACTCTCCTTCTCCTGTGAGGCCTACGGTAGTTGTCGGCACCACCCTCCGCAACTCCGTCTGTCTCTGCCACATACCTATGCATCACGGCCACGGCGGCACCCAGCATATACATGTTAAAAGTTCCGCGTCTGTTTACACCCTACGGTGCGGCGCTTGGGAAATCGCGCTGTGTGTTGTGCGATTCACATTTATTACTGTTGTGCTGTATACCCGGTGATGTCATTGGGTGTGTCTGTGCCGCTCTATCCATGGATTATTTCCGTGGTTTTACGCTTGCAGCTGCAACGGTACTGCCTGTAGTGTTACATTACAGTTGCCTGCATTGCCTTCGCCTGGCATCTTACATTACTGCATCCTGCAGGCACATGGCATATGATGCATTTTATCTGTGGCCGCAGTTATGCTACCTCTGTACTTGGCTGTGCTATTTCGGTTCTTTGCTCTTTGCATTTCTACTACATCCCCTATTATCTTTGCTCTCATATGCCTCCTCTTTCCCGTTCTGCAGGAGTCTGCATGCAGACTTATCAGCTGCCGGCGTTTGCCCTTCCTGCATTGATTGGTGTTAATTGCTCGTTACGGATACATTTACACTGCTTCCGCATTTCCTCGTATTCTCCGCATTACCTTCCTATATCCCTGGTTGTTGCCGGTGAGGCCGTCACATGACTGGTTTCGGGAACGTAGTCATCCTCGTGCACATGCATTTGTACGCCGCATTCTGTACTGTCAGCGCATCTATTTCCTAACACGCCAGTCATGATGCTGTGATGTGCATTGTACAGCCCAGATTTGCTGTCCTCCAATATCCTTCCTCCTACAGTGGCACACCCTGTGTGGTTGACATGTATCTCGTAGGCCACTCCTCGGTGTAGTACCGCTTACCGCTTGCTCCATCCTTACGCTGGCGCTTTTTGCGATTCACTATTATCTGCCTCATTTGCATGGAATTGACTACTAATACTTGGTTACGGCGCCGGACACCGCCTCCACTCCTTGACAACCATTGCGCTGGGGTTGCAGCTTTACATACATACCATGGTGTGTGGTGGCTGTGCAGCTGATTTGTGTTCTAATGCTCTTTTCGGACATTATCATATTATTTCATTGCTTTACAACTTCTGTGCACACATCCCGGGGTCTGCTGTTCTTTCTACACGTGCCATTTATGTCATTTTTTACATTTTGTGCATATTTTCTTTGGACATTCTCGGTGCCTTTCCACATTGGCATATTGCACCTATATGATACCTGACTTTGATAGCCTTCCGTTACTCCTCCGGTATGTTTGGGTAAATGTAAACCGCTTTTTGGTTTACATTGCCGCGTCTTACGCTACGCCTGCGCCACTTCGTGGATCGCTATTTGCCCTCATTTGCATGGTGCAATACCGCACACAGTGTGTTTTGCATACCTACGCCGGGGGCGGGGACGGTCCGGGGGACGCCGGTAGTGCACGTGGAATTCATTCATACCTGAATCGCTAAGCAGCCATATTTGGCGTTATAACGCCGACGCTATGCTGGCGCCTGGTGCAAGGTTCATGAATCCCGGGGATTGTTTACTTTATGAAATAAATTTGTAATAAATCTCCAATATGGCATTGCCATTTCTTTCAAAATAATTTATTGTATAGACTATCATTGCACCATTTTTTCTGTGATAATTCATTGTTCCTCTGTTACCAAAATCAGTAAAAAAAAGTATCATCATAATAAATGAAAATATAATACAGATGATTTAAGACCCAAGGGCTGTCTTTCCAGAAAGAATACATAACGCAGAGTGAATTCCTAAAGTTGCTTTTATTTTTGGCTTCCTAACTTCAATCATCATTTAATCGTACAGAGAATATTGACCATTCAGATAAGAAACCCTCCAAAATCAAGAAAGAAGTAACATCAACACAGAAATCAGAGATGAAATAACATTGGCAATGAAACATACAAGTAAATAAGGATGCACTATACAGTAAGGCTGCATAACTTAATTTCAGCAAAGTCTTGGTAATTGCTTGATAGCCTAATGGTGTCACTCCCTGTGAGGAAAAGGCATTGTTGCAGATTTGAGACTGGTCTCTCTTTTGTTTGAGTAGTCCCATTCAATATAATGATCTCAATTTAATTATATATTTCCTGTTTTTTTTTTCTAAGCATGACTTGTCATGTTTGTTAATAAATTATGATGAATTTGCATCTAATGTATGCATGCATTAATGGAGAAAGATAGACAGCTTAGTGCGACTTCAGGCTTTACACTTACTAAGTCCCAAGTGAGACACTGTGCTGAATAAACAGCTTTACAGTGCAGTTCTTTTACTTACACTGCTTGTGCTTAGACTGTTTTTCTTTTTTTCAGCCTTATATATTTATGTTTCTTTGTCAGCGTTACAGCTTTCATGATTTTGGAGAGTCACCATTTCAGATTGTCCATGCTGTCTGTACAGTTAAACGATGCTTGATATGACATGCTTCAATCGAAAGTTAGGTTATTTTAATTTTATATAAGACTTTTTTCTAAACTCAGAACCATCTTCTGGAGTTTGCTCCAAGTCAAAGTTAACAAACAAATAAGAGTGTGAATGTTACGAATTCCATTCCTTTTTACACACAATATGCTCATTGCCCTAAGCTTTACATATATTTTTAATATATTGAATATATTTCTAATTAATCCTTATATATAATGCTTACTTTATCTTTATCGATAATGCTTCCAGGAGAAAATATAACTGCTTCACACCGCACAAACTATCTAAGGAAATGGCATTATGATGCTATAAATGAAATATTAGAAATGGCAGGTGTGTTTTCATTTCAAATGCATGAGATTTTTGTATGCTGAAAGGTTATAGAAAACTAAATAGGATGGAACCAAATCACCTCTGCATGCATATCAACTGGAATAGCAGTTTTTAAAGGTTGACTTTTCTGACAGTTTGTCATTATTGCTGCATATCTGTCAATTGTTGAATGTTCAAGGTATAGAGCATATAGTGTATGTATGTGATTGACATTAATAAGCAGCATGCTGGTAAGTAAAGAGGACTAATAAAAAATACTATTTATGATAAGCAGCTGCCTGCTTTTAGCTTGTTTAGGAAATGGGGTGCAACTGACTTTGAGTTAGCTCGAGTGTGGATATTGCCCCAGATTGTTTTCATTATGTTGCCATTTCCAGAATGCAACAGTTCCTTTATGTTAGCAACTACACCCAATACCAGACAAGAAATTACATACACACACAAACACACACACACACACACACACACACACACACACACACACATATATATATATATATATATATATATATATATATATATATATATATATATATATATATAATCTATCTATCTATATGTATATATAATAGGAATTAGAATCCTTTAATAAAGAAGAATGTTTCAAAATCATAGCTATGCAGGATAGTCCAGGGAATTTTAGTCCGCTTATGTTGTTTTATTTTGAATTCTATAATAATTTGCTGTCACAACAGTGCATCATACATATGCCATGGCAAAGACACATAACAAAATGTCCGTGACAGAAACTGTCACATTTTTCATATAAATAAGACTGGCTACAGAAAAAAGCAAAGTGCTGCTTCAATTGTGTATTGAAAGTATAATCTGCATAAATTCATAAACTTTTTGAGAATTATCAGATGCTAGACTATTTGTGAACAGATTACAAAAAGTTAAGAATTAATAATGCAGCATATCCATGGGACAGGGCCTTTCTACTCTTATACTTTTACTGCAATATCCAGAGTTAACCAGAGTAAAGTTAGAGAAAATCAGTACATAAGATGGGCAATTCATTCTCAAACGTTATTTTTCCCTTTGATCGCAATTCAAAAGGGCTGCTGCAAGGTGTATATCAGGTGTACATCTCACAGTAACCATTTCTGATTCAGGTATAGCCCTATCATTGTGCTGCAATATGAAAATATGCAGAACCACAGTGGGCTGTTCTTGTGGCTGTTCTAAATGCTAATGAGACATTCTGGGGAAAGGCATATGCTAATTAAGCAATAATCCATGACTGGGTGTGGGTATATCAGGAAATAACCACAGTTGGTGTGGTGTCATCATGAGGCCAAAGCCCAACTGATTAAGCCAACCATTAATAAATCCAGTAAACATATGAGAAGCGACAGTTGTCAGAAAAAGCAATGTGTGGCAAAAGTGATTAGCAGTAACACAGGGCACTTGTAAATGCTTTTCATTTAATATGTGTAGATATTATAGCCGAAGGATCAGTGTTCCATTATGCCAAAACTCAAATGAATTATGAATCTGTTGGAGAGTATACATTTAACATACTGAGGTACAGCATTCAAGTCCTTCTATGTAAGGAAAACTCTAAGAATATTAAGAGCATATTTATGATATAATACATAAAAGTGCAGTCTGTGCCTTACGCAGACATAGTATCCTATTTTATAATTTTAAAATATTTCTATTTTGCATTTTGTTTCATGTAGTAGAAGTTGAGAGGGGAGGTCAGAATTATTTTTTGTTATAATGTAAAACATACCAATGGCAAGTATGCCTTGATGTCCATATCCCCTGGTCTATATTTTACTGTCAGTTTTTTAAAGTTACCTAAAAGGAAGACCTTTAAGGCATAATCACTGACAATTTATGCAATAAATGTAAGCTGTGAAGGTTTAGCTATAAACACAGTGTTCATTTTATTTAGAATATTTCATTGGTCAAGTTAGTCTTGGATGAGCTAAGTCACTCCCCGGGATTCATGAAGCTTGCGCCAGGTGCAGGCGTAGCGTCGGCGGTCTAACACCAAATATGGCTTCCGAGCGATTCAGCTATGAGCTGTTTACACATGCACTACCTGCGTACGCTACGCCCGCACAACTCCCGAGCCCTGTATGCTAATTACCCCATGTGCAGCAGTGTAGCATGCAAATTAAGGTATGTAGAGATTCAGGAAGTGGTGCAGGCATCGTGTAAGCATGCAGAAATGTAAACCGTAGAAAACGGTTTACATATTTGCAAACATAAAATCTGAGCCATGGCAGCCGACCAAACACATGTATTATATTGTTAATATATGCCAATGGCTAAATATATAGCCATTGGCATAAAAAAAATGTACAAAATATAAAATTAACATTTGATATATATAGTCGCACTATCGCAATGTGGAAGAGCAGGGCAGTGGTGCACAAAGGGGATCGCAAGGAATATATAAAAATATAGCATAAAACTGCAATGAAACACATATCACGATTTCCCCATAATAGTCAATGGCAGGCATGCTACACCATACTATGGCGCAAGGGTTGCTAAGGGGCAGTGACAATGTTATGCACAGTAGCTAGGAATTAGTAGGCAATGTCATGCAAATGAGAGGAGTAATAGTGAATCGCAGATTCCCTGCTGGTGTAAGGAAGCACCTCACAGTGTAGCGTTATAACACCAAGGTGTGCCCTTAAGATAAAGATGGCATCAAGAGAGGGGTGTGTCATCATTGCTTTAAGCACATTGGAGCATTGCTAAACCGGTTTGCCCTTAGCTAATCAAAGCTGCAGGATAGGGGTGTGTCGAATTGGCCATAGCTATGCTTAGCTGAGGGTACACAAGGTAACTGAGTATGCATGTGAACGGAGATGAAAACACGCATAAACTCGATAAATAGGTTTGTGCAGCATGCACTGCAGATGAAACAGGAAGGATATAGGAAAGAAAGAAGGAAATGTTACAGCAGTGAAATTGGAGTGCAAATGACTATTTAACACCTAGGAGCCTACAGTGGGCCATTGACAACAGCTAACAAGGCTGCAAACAGCTACCTGCAGAGCAGGAAATGGGAGGGGCTGTACTGCAAAGAAAACAGTAAAGTGTCAAAGCAGAACAAAGCCGATTTGCAGTATATCAGCTACAAGGCACATTTTGCCATGACTGGGTAGGGAAAGTACAAAACAAGAAAGACAGCAGGTGGATGCATGCCTAATAATGGGAGGGGGTCCAGGTTTAAAAGTGAATTAAAGGGCAACAGATTAATGAAGGCAGGCAAGTAGATCTCCACAGTAAAGGCCCCACACTTGCAGTACTCATTGCAAAACCCATAATTAAGACACGCTGCAGCTGGAATAGCTTATACACACCCACTGACATCAGCAGCATCCATAGCGCAATAGTATAAAGTGTGAAAGCACCTCACACACATTTGTGTATTCCCACACACTCTGCAACAGTGGTGTATACAGATGGGGAACTTTTATTATGTACATGTTAGGGGCTAACATAGCTTTGATCCATCAGCATGTACTGGAGACTGAAGGTGGTGTGGAGGATGATGCACACAACCACCTCAGGCACCAGAGGAGGAGGAGAGTGTTCAGACCCAGGGTAACCTACCAGGGGCTACATGATCTGGAGATAGTAGAGCATTACAGGGTGGACAAGGACATCCTACAGCAACTTGTGGAGCTGTTCCGGCCATGCCTCAGAGCCAGAGAAAACAGAGGGGAACCCATCCCAGTGGATACTAAGGTATGTGTAAGCCTGAGAATACTAGCTACAGGTACCTTTCAAAGACCAACTGGGGATATCATGGGGATCTCACAGGCATCAGCATCCAGGGTACTACACTAGTTCCTGGATGCCATGTTACCACATGACAATGAGCACATATACTTCCCCCGAACACAGGAGGAGTTGGCCAGAAATATGCGTCTCTTCCACCGTATGGCAGAATACACAGAGGTACTGGGTGCAACAGACTGCACGCACATACACATCAAGTCACCACCCGGTAAGCAGGGTAGGCGCTACATAAACCACAAGGGATACCCATCCATCAACTGCCTGGTCATGTGCAATGCCCAGGGCATTATCATGGATGTGTGTGCTGGCAACCCTGGAAGCTATCACGACTCCCACATCTGGCATGCCTCACAGCTGTATCAGTTATTTGCCAGGGGGGACATCCCAAATGGCTACCTGGTGGGGAATGCTGGCTATGCACTGGAACAGTGGATGATGACTCCCATCAGAAATGCACACACACCCATGCAAGAATGCCATAATGAGGCACACCCACAAATCAGAATCATCATAGAGTGTGTGTTCGGGATGTTGAAATCACGGTTCCGTTGCTTGGACATAGCTGGTAGAGCCTTGCAGTACTCTCCAGGCACATGTGCCCACATCTTCATAGTGTGTGCCATGCTCCACAATATGGTCCTGCAGAAACAGCTGCAGCAGAGACAGAATGGTGAAGGCCCTCACAGCCCACCACCATTGCCAAGGGCCCCACAGGCACAGAGGTACTCAGACCATGAACACCCTGAGCCAGCTCCAGTAGGCAGATGGAGGCATGCCCAGTATGCCCATGCCTTGGCAAAGAGGGAACATATAGCACATACACTGACAGTGTAGGCACCTGGGGACTGACACCTTTCTCCACCTGTACACACAGTAAAAATGGAAGGCACACACATACAAGACTACCTGTAAATTGTCGTGTATAGGCAGTCTACTGTGTGCATCCAACATAGGCAGCCCTCAACTATTGCACACACAACTGCCATTGGCACAAGGTAAGTCAATACCTGAACAGTAAATTAAGCTATCAGCATATGCAGATACTGTATGTATAGATTCATAGGTAGGTACTTGGCCAACTGCCAGAGGCCATTCATAAGACCAGCCAAAATGTGTCAGCTTTTGCCATCCCATTGATTCATTAACTGTCCCTCTGTGGAGCAGAGCCAATGGCGGGATCCCTGAGGTGCATCTACTGTTCCCCATCCACTCTTCAAGATTTCTCTTGCAGAGTGTTAGTGAGAGGCTCTGTATAATGTAGTTAGGGATTTTTTCCAAAGTATGGGGAGTGTCTGTGACAGGGATCTGTCCCTTCAGCATCTTCCAGTTATTGTTGTGGCAAGGTTCAGCTCACTATAGTGTGTGGCTCACTGTGACATGGATTCCCATAGGTAGAGCATATGCATCAAGCCTGAGTTCGACATGGCTGCGTTGGCCAGCAGAGATCATCTCTGGGTAAACGAGATGCCACTGAGTAAAGCAGGAGTTTATTCAGTCTGGCTGCATAGGCCATATGTTGGAGGCTAGTATTCCCCTTGGCAAGGTACATTTGTGGACCTCTCAGCTGTTGGAAGTGTCTTCTGAGGTACATCCCACATGGGTTATTATACCCTATGATGGGACTGATGAGTGATGAGTAAAGGGTCACTATAACCCCAGTATGTCTAGATGAGAATCCTTTAGTAATCAAATGACCTACATAGAAGGATGTCCTAACTACTGTGGAGATATGATTGTCAAAGGGAAGATCACTATCTACCTTAGTCCCCAGATACCCCATTACCTTGTCCATGCTAAAGTGGTTGCCACTTATGTGTTAATATGTGGGTGCCAATTCCACAATGGAATGACCATGCAGTTAGTGGCACTTGGCTGGAGGCCATGACGTTGACACTCTGTGACATTCTCTGTGAGGCCCCTTGAGGGATGTCTGTGTCAGCTGGACTAACAGTCATGGCTCCCAGTTCGCAGTTATTGCCAAACATTGTCTGCCGTAATCCACCTGTGTTTGCCTGTACCTCTGAGATGTATATGCCAAACAGTAGGGGACACAGGACTGAGTCCTGTGGGACACCAGTCATGACTGGTGAAGAGTTGGACCTGGAGACCACTAATCGTACCATGCGGGTTCTGTGTGTAAGCCCGTTGGCAACCCAACCTGTGATGTATGGGTGTATGTACAGGCTGGTGTGATTATCAATAATACCTCAGTAGGGCATGGTGTCAAAAGCCTTGGCGAGGTCCAGGTAGTATGTGTGAACCACCTCCCCCATCATCTAATATCTTGATGACTGTATGTAAGACGTCAAACAGATTCAGTAGGCATGAACTGCACTCAACCAAGCTGTCCTGGGTTGGGTCACATGTTTGGAGGTTACCATTGTCTTTGCTAATGAGTGCCATGAGGATGTGAACCATATCATTGCAGACCAGGCTAGTCAGGCTTATGTGGTGGTAGTTACCATGGTCATTTGTGATTCCACCTTGATGGAGTGGAATAACAGTTGCCATGCACCATTGTATGGGCATTTAGTCTGTGGAGAGGCTGAGGTTGGAAAGCTTAATTAGGTGGGGGGTCAGGTTGTCTTGTACAGTTTGCAGATGCAGTCTCGGACAACATCTGCCTCCATTGATGCTGTGTTCTGCTGTTAGAGAGGGCCATTTTCACCTGTGTGTCTCTGATGTGTGGGATATTGTACCTTTCGAGTAGTGTTGTGGGCTCTTTAGGGGGTGAAGTATGCACTGAATGTATCTGCCAGGATGTTGGCAATATCAGTACGGTCAGCATATTTTGTGCTATATTTCACCGGCACAGTGCAAATCTGTGTGTCACCACATAGATCCTTGACATAGCCAAAGAAGGCTTTCTGGTTATATTTCGAATCCTTGCGTATTCTCCTGCTGATGTTAGCCTTGGATGATGTCATGAGGGACCGGGTCTATATTAGAACATCGAAGTTTCAGAACTTCGAATGCTCTAATACTGACCCCTATTCAGCGAAAGCTGGAAATATCAAAGCAACAGAAAAACAATTTTTTTTTTCCTAGGGAAAGAATTTGGTTGTCCATTTCTGCTGCTTCAGTATTTTCAGTGCTGTGGTGGAAAGTTATGGGGCAGGTTCAGGTAAGTGTGCGATTGAGTGCGGGTTAGGTTAGTTAGGGTTAGGGTGCGGGTTGGGTATGTATGCGATTGTGTGGATATGAGGGTTAGGATGGGGTAGGTGAGTTACGGTTAGCGCGCTGGTGAGGTAAGTGTGCAATAGTGACGGACCTTAAGGTTAGGGTTTGGGTTAAGGTAAGTGGATAGATAGTGGTATGTGTATAGTTTAGTGTAGGGTTAGGTGTAAGATTTTAGGTGTATGTGTGTGAATTGCTGTTTGTTTGGTATGCTTGTGTTGTGTGTATGTGCTTTGGAACAGCGAATTCTTTCCCTAGGAAAAAATTTCCTGTTCTGTATGTTCGATGTTTTCAGCCTTCGCTGAATAGGGGTTGATATTAGAACATTCGAAGTTTTGAAATTTTGATGTTCTAATATAGACCCTGAGGGACTTATGTATTATACTAATAGTGGTCATGGATGTCTGCCCTTCGTGGGATTTGCTGTTTGTCTGGAACACTGTCCTACTTCTGTAGTATAGCCTGTTTATTGCAGAGGTCCACCAGACTGGCGTCCTTGTCTAGGACAAGTAAGTCTTGGCTTACCAGTGATGGCATGATCCATACATCCATGTAGGTGCTTACAGACTGCATTTGTCAATCTGTCTGTATCTTGAGCAGTGTTTCCCCTTAGAGTGGGGGCTGTGAAACCCCCCACCCCTGTCACTAGTAGTGTACATTTAGCTGCAGGAAAGGTATACACTATGGTATCCATGCGTGGGGGAGATGCTTGTGTGTGAAAACAGTGAATAGTTCATGGTCAGATCTAACCAGTGACCGGTTAACCTCCACTGTGGTGCACCTGTAGGCCATGTTGGTGATGACCACTTCTAGTAGTTTCCACCCCACGTTAGGGAGGTTACCACCTGATACAGGGCATATGAGGTGATAAATTCCAGGAAGCACTGGGCCTGGAAGTGAGTACCAGAGTAAGTTTCCCAGTTAATGGTATGGTAGTTGACATCGACCAATGCCAGGGTGTGCATTAGGACTGTCATGTTCTCCACTGTCTCCAGGTAGGTGGAATGGTGGTACTGGGTCATGGAGGGTGATCTGTATACTAGCAGGCCACAGTTTACATTGCAGTTGTGGCTGATGTTAGCTGCACATGGATGATCTCAGAGGTATCATGTTGCCCCACTAACCTGGAGGTGTAGGTATCCCTGATGAATATGGATACAGCTCCTCCATGTCTGTGTCAGTCCATGTTCTGTGGCTGAAATGCATGGTATGGGTTGTAGTCTGGTAGTGCTGGTGTGCTCTCAGGAGCCTTAAGACAGATCTCAGTTACTGCACAGATGTTTATGTTGTCCATCCTGAGGAGTGCTGTGAGTGCATGCTTGTTGTGATCACAACCCCTGGTGTTGAGTAGCATTGAATCTGCTATTGTGCTGTTTATGGAGCTGGTATTCACATTTGAGACTCTCCTAAATAAGGCACCATGGGGCGCCAATAGCCTTGGCCAATATTCCAAAGCCTAAGACTGACACATAGGCCAGTATGGTATCATTCCATGCATGTTCCCCATCTGTGCTTGTTTTTCATCTCTCCCGTAGGTAACCTACTGGTAAGCAATAGAAAGCCTTAAACTTATACAAGTCTTCTAGCTTCCAAGATAAGCTTTTAGAGTGACTAAGTATCAGCATTCTGTATGTTCTTGCTGTACTTAACTGTTTCCTGACTATATGGTGATTTCTCACTGCATATTGTGATCTGAAGGTCTATTTATTCACATATTATTGCTGTGATGGCCTGCACTTTAGAGGTTCCCAGATAGCCTACTACCTATCTGCCCAATGGCAATTAGAAGCATAACTACAGTGTGTTGGCTTTCCCTGCACCATTGATGAAGTAACTGAGCCTCTGTCAAGCATAGCTAATAAAGCATTTCCAGCAATGTTGCTGGAAGCTGTTGAAGACTAGGATTGTGGAGGGTGATAAGGGCACTTAGTGATCTAAAGAGGGCATGTTAATGTGACAATTCAACGCCATTCAATTCCCCCAACAGGTCTCACAGCTATCATACTGGACAGGCTTCCCCACTCCCTGGCTGTATGGTTCTGGCACATATGATCCCAGGGGTGTATATTCTGTTACCCATTCACACAACAAGGTTTCCCTTGAAGTGTGTCAGTGAGGGGCTATGCCTAATGTAGTTAGGAATGTAATGTACTGTCTCACAGTACATTTGTTATATGTTGTTATTTCAAGAGTACATGAAGCTCAGTGAGTTTGGGGGCCTCCGCCCTTTGCTTAGCCTAGCTTACACATAGAAACCATCTAAATAGGAGATAGGTGGAAGCAACATTAATGTCAACAGTGTAATGGTTACAGCATCTGTATAGTATCTGTGCATTCGAGGTTCCAATCCTGATAAAGGCAGGGATGTTTATCATGTTCAAAAGTATACCTTAACCACAGCTTGCATATATAGGTAGTAATCGTCTGTATAATAAACATTCAAAACACCCATATAAACCCATGTGTGCTGGAGAGTACAGTCAACAGAGAATGTAATGTTATGTCAGCACATAGTGAGATGTTACTTTGCTGACATGTATGTATCCTGAGTAGTTAGCGGATTTGGCTGTGTTTGCGTGTAAAGGTTATACGTTACAAAGTTTGTTTAACTGTGTTTAACCGCTGCTATAATGTCACACAAACACTTTTAAACATGCTTACAACTGCTTAAATGAGACTTATTCTGGAGTAAAAGACATCTGTTAAGCATCGCAGGTGTTGAACCCTGGCCAGTGCACACTATAGTCATGGGGCTTACCACTAAGCCATCTGAGGTGTATATATGTTTCATGCTCTTGAGACTACACCTTATACCATATGCATTTCACTGTTGTTGTGTCTTTCAGCTTTTCCCAGTTAGGGATCGCCACAGCAGAACTCCAGTCCGCTATGATTGGCAGTTGATTTTTACGTGCTGATTTGCCAGCCCTAACGCACAACCTTCAACAAAGGTACGCCAATTCACGCATGTCTCCACGCAGAAGATGCTCTGAGAGTCGAACTGGTCAGCATCTTACTGCGAGGCGACAATGCTACCGCAGCACCACCACCGCAGATTACCATATGCATTTCACTGTAATGATCACAAATGGGACAGTCACTTTGTGTACATATGTACAGTACATTGTAATGTACTGTAGTTTGTGAACCAACACATTCCAGTTTACATATGTATTACTGTTACAAATGAATACGAAATATATATATATATATATATATATATATATATATATATATATATATATATATACGTCAGTGATGTCTGCACATAGATATATATATATATATATATATATATATATATATATATATATATATATATATATGTATATATATATATATATATATATATATATATATATATATATATCTATATATATATATATAAAACACGGTTACATCAATAGCCATATATATAAACATCTATGAACACACTTTGTGACACAGAAGCACTCCAAAGGAATTGGAGTATACACAAAACACATGTAGCTCTGGTATTATAACCTAATTCACCATAGAAGGGGTAGTTGTTGTGTATGTGAAGATTGGGGTGGGGGAGGAATGATGGGTAATGCAATCCTGCATCAAGGAGGGTCTGGGTCAGATGTCCAATAAGTGAAATGGAGGAGTATACATGGAGTATGGGGACAATATAAAAAGGACACAAAACAAGAACCTTTCTCATTCATAATACACTCTGTCATGTCACATTGCAACACCTAATTTCACAAACATATGAACATTAACACGTATCAGACATATGTACACCAACTGTCTGTCACATTTGTTTTCATTAGTGAGGAATGTCTGTAGTAAAATGTATATTCCAAACACCATAACATTTGTACATATCTCAGATGCCTTAGTGGTAAAGTCAGTGACTGTGATGTTATTGGTCCCGGGATCTCGACCTGCAAGGGATGTTAGGTTATTCTGAGGGCCAGAATAAGGGCTGTTGGATGCAGGTGGATTAAAGCACACTTAAGCAGTTGTAAGCAGGTTTGTGCGACGGTAAGCAATGCTGAAACATGGTAAACGGAGAAGCGCTTCACATGTTTAACCTTTGCTTAACATCGTGCAGACCACAGGCAAACCTGCTTACAACCGCGTAAATGTGCATTATTCACACTTTCCCTACTAGTGCCTACTCTGACAGGTAAAATAATCACAACTTCGGGGAGTAGAACCCGCAACCATTTTCTCCAACCTCAGAATAACCTAACACTAAGCTACCTGGGATGTACCTATCCTAGTTGTGTATGCAGAAAGGTTTAAACACAAAAGGGAGGAATGTGTTGAAATAGGACAAACTGCCATGTACCCAGTTAAAGGTGTATGCTCATATATAGATATACAGATATATATATATATATATATATATATATATATATATATATATATATATAGAGAGAGAGAGAGAGATACATAGAGACGTGTCGATATATACAGGTCTACGTATATATGTACATATACGGATAGGTTAAAAACATCTACACATCTATGGAGGTACAGATAAACATATGCAATATATATATATATATATATATATATATATATATATATATATATATATATATATATATATATATATATATATATATATATATATATATATATATATATATATATATATATATATATATATATATATATATATATATATATATATATATATATATATATATATACATATATATACATATATATATATATATATATATATATATATATATATATATATATATATATATATATATATATATAATACATATACACACACCCACACATATATGTATATAAAGATATATATATATATATATATATATATATATATATATATATATATACACACACACACACACACACACACACACACACACACACATACATACATGTCTGTAGACAGCATCCAAAGTGTTCATATCTGAGTATAACATGGACGATAGCAATCACACATTCCGCCCCCCCCCCCAACAATATGAACATAACATATGAAGAGTATATGCCAATACACTATTACAAATATATTCTATGGACACAGTCACCAACACAACTGCAATGACTGCAAATATCCATGACAGAAATACACAGACAGCTTTCATTTTGCAAAACTTTATAACATTCTGATGTATTGCCAAAAGGATTCAAGGACTAACAGTACCTGCATGCCATACAGGAAGCATTTAACAGTGCCTTAATGAATCATCCTGCAATTACCATAGTACAGAGTCCACTAAGGGAAAGGTGTTCACATAGGGAAAGAACACCCACTCACATATAGACGTTGTATAAAAGTGGTTCCTACACACCTGCATGTGCTATGTACACCCACCAACATCTACCCCACAACCAAAATAATTACATCAATACATACTGTCATACCATAACCAATTATTCAACTACTGTGCAACATCTGCTGAAACCTTAATATACCTGGACACAAACGCACTAACTTGGCCCTATGTGAAATAGTTGCTGTTATACAATTGAACAGCTGATGATGTAACAGGGTTTGTATGAACTAATCCTGTTTCAGAGGGTTGAAAGGTTTGTACACCAGGAAGTGTTACCGAGTACTGATTATCAGCACAGTATGATACACAGTAACACAAAACTAAACATGTCTGGTAAGCACACTGTAAACCCCCTAACATTGTATGCATAGCTGTGCAGCCTTGAGCTGGTCAAACAAACTGGCCAGATTGAAACATATGCAGAAGTATTAGGTACAGACAAACCCTGCACAAGTAGCAATGTTCAGAAATATAACAGCAGTACTCACATTTAGACCAAATTGTCTAGGCATTACACACAATATAATTACTGTTTGTCTCCATACAGCTGTTGCAATTGATTCCAAACAACACTTTCATGCTGTCTTCCTCACAAGTAAGGCAAAGGGACAATGCCCAAGTGGAGTATTCAGTTATACTCCACTGTAGCCATGGTACTGGCTAAGGCAATAGCAGCGCAGCTGATGTGCATGTAATTTGCTACTTAGGAACACCAATTGGTTATCGGGTAGCACATGTTACTGATCTGTAACTATAAAAGGTTGCCTTGTCACACATTCAAACCATCTGTACCTACCTGTAGGACAGTAAAAAACACTGAAAGACGAACCGAAAATGAGTATTATACTAGTCAATAACACCTCCAGTTACCAAGAAGGTATGTATAACATGTAGTATGTCTGTGTATGTAGTACCTGTTCTGTAAGAATTACAGTGTAATCAATGCATATAGCGGAAATAGCTATCTTGTAGCGATGTTTTGTTGAACAGTAGTAATGCTTGTAGTATTCTATGTGTGTACTGCTGTAGGTCACAAGGCAAACTCCGCATACACCACAAGGGATGATATGGGCTTGGAACCCACCAATTCTCTTCCAGCCACTGTCAGTGTCAGGATTGGTCCAACAAGTATGTGCTATAACAGGGGATAGTATATGTCGATATATTGTAACAGTCGACATATATATAAGGGTGTATAAGTAAGATGAATATGTTAAAATGGGCTTACCGTGCAAATATGGTGTGCATTGTGGGATATTGTGCCAATAACTGTGTAATGTACAGTATTTTAGGCAGATCTGTATTCTATTCTACATAGCAGTTCTGTCATGTTATGCAAACAGTGGTTATGTCTATTGGCAATTACAATACTCAGCAACAGAATACATATCATTTGTATTCATCTGACAGTTTAGCAGCATGCTAGCAAAGATAATTGGAAGAGCCAGGGAACTATCCATTCACATAACACATGTAATATCCACCTCTCTAGTATTGTGTGCAAGCAATAACAGCTGTGCATGTGTACATGTTATGCAAATGTGTACTGACCCTTGTTACAGGGCTGGACCTCTCTAGTATCGTTTGCAAGAAATAACAGCTGTGCATGTGTACATGTTATGCAAATGGGTAGTGACCCTTGTTACAGGGCTGGACCTCTATAGTATCGTTTGCAAGCAATAACAGCTGTGCATGTGTACATGTTATGCAAATATGTAGTGACCCTTGTTACAGGGCTGGACCTTTCTAGTATTGTTTGCAAGCAATAAGACCTGTGCATGTGTATATGTTATGCAAATGTGTAGTGACCCTTGTTACAGGGCTGGGCCAAATGGCTATGTGCACACCTACATAGAGTGGATATTGAGAGTAGAGACACACTAGTTGAACTACCAGGTTTGTGTAGCCTAACTTCTCATTGCCAGCCTAACAACCACTTGCACATACTGTATGTAAGGTAGTGCATGGCACTGGTAATGAAACAGGTTGCATATCATCTTTAACTCCAGTGTAACATCTGCAGTAGGAGTGTAAGATGTAGGAGACAGCTGCCCATGTGTAATAGCTGCTTCATAGGTGATGGCTTACACTATCTGATTATATCCTGATCATGTTGATAGTGGCATCAGAGTCTATTGATATATGACTCTGTTTGGAGAGTGGGTCTCTGTGCCCAACGGAGCTCATGGTCCTGGTGGATATGTGAGTATATACCCAGAGAAAGAAACAGACCTGTAGACACTTGCATCATCTGTAATCAACTAACAGGATGTGATGTACTCCTCAGAGGAAGATTGCTGCTAAAGGTAGCTAAAATGTTTCCTTAATAGCCAGTGTTGTCATGCCCATAACACAAATATGTACATGTGAGCATCACTGTCTAAAACATCTTCATAAGCAATACGTAAACTAAATACAGTACTTGGTACTTGTAGTACTGAATGCTCATACAGGCATGTCTACTAGTCAGCTACTGATGTTTACTAATGTTAGCTTTGTGTATGGCCATCATGGGGGAATGTACTCTTTATGCCATGTACACTGCCAAACCCACCTAACACCATGCCCCACACATTCTTTGGGATGCAGCTACAGGGGTAAGCTGGAAGGCAGTCTAGTCTACAGCCATGACTGGACTGGACAGTCATGGATTGTAGGTTAACACATGCATTTTCATCAACACAACCAACACACACCCTTACCAGAACACAGTAAGGACACCCACACACACTACTAGAAATCACACACATTCACAGACGCTTCTAAGTATCTGGCCAAACAAGTGACCCCCCCCAAGCTGGAAGAGACAGACACCGAAATACACAAACTGTATGACGTAGTTTGCATAATTGTGCCACACCTCAGAACACATGGCTGGAAACATGCCCAACAGTACTAATTTGTGAATGCAAACTCTAGCACTAAGGTACACACCAACCTATATGTGGGCATATATACTGTCAGCTGCCTATCTGCCATGATTAGCCACATACCCATATACTCAGACCACCTTTTGAACTATACACATGGCTCTGGCATATTCCATGTTGTTGTACAGGACCTGTGATGCAGTAGCCTGGACTGCATGGAAATACATTTAGGAACTGTCAGGTCTTGTAGCTCATGCAGGTATGTCCCAAGGCCTGGGTAGCATTCTGCCATTGGCCTGAATGATATTGCAGTGCAGGGACAAAAAGGATTGTATTTCACAATTGTCTAGTATAGTGGTGCAAGTCAAAGGGTGTCCAGTATCTGTCTGCCTGGGATAACATGGTTGACAGACCATGATGCTTTGCCAGACAGGGCCTGCACCTATCACCTCTGGGAATCTGGATACTGCCTAGGGTTCATGCTTCCCCTATAGTGCCTTCATCATGCACAGTTCAAGTGAAGGTTCACTGCTGCTACAGGGACAGCCAAGCAATAAACTACAGGTCTCGCTACACAATGATACATGTCAGAAACACTATATGGACACACATATGTCAATCCCTAACATGGAGAACATATCTGTGCAGTGGCTGAGACGTGTTTTATTGCTCTGGAGAGCACACCTGCATGACCATGTTATAACACATACCTCACCTCTTGCCCATTATCCTTTATTGGAACACACGGGCCGCAGGTGTGTCCATATTCCTGAAGGATATGTACACCCCACACTAGTTGCACTTGCATAACTTCAGATGCATTATGCTGAGCAACTACCTTTGTGCCAAAGTGGGATTCAAATTGCACCTTGCAACAGATCACTCACCATGCTGCAGATTTCCCAACTGTTATAATGTGCTGTAATGGGGAAGATTAGGTCTGAGGGGCCCCAAACCCCCCCTTTTAATAATGGGGTAAAAATTCTCCAAACTAAACCAATTTTTGAAAATGGGAAGGAACTCCTTCAAAAGTAACCCAAAAAACCTTGCTCCCAATTTCATGTTGGATTCCCAAAAAAAAAACCCCCGGGAAAAACCCCAAAATGAAAAAAAACCTTTTGG